>NC_064631.1:7168843-7471873 GCF_023864275.1 Schistocerca cancellata | reverse complement strand
ATTCCCATCGCACTCTTAATGTTACAACCCTTGCTTTTAATTTCACCGAAGGTTGCTCGACTTTTCTATATGCTGAGTCAGTGCTTTTGACAATCATTTCTTTTTAGATTTCTTCACATTTTTGAGGCAGCCATTTTGCCTTAACTTCCCTACACTTCCCACTTATTCATTTCTGAATTTCCCTGAACATTTTTGTACTTTCTTTTTCATCGATCAGCTGAGGTATTTCTTTTGTTGCCCATGGTTTCTTAGTACTTACTTTCCTTGTATAAACGTTCTCCTCCTCAACTTTTGTGACCTTTTTAGAGATGTCCATTCCTCTTGAACTGGCCTGGCTACTGAGTTATTCATTATCGCAGTGGTGTATATAGTCTCAGAGAACTTCAAGCGTATTGCTTCATTGCTTAGTAATCCATATCACACTTCTTTGTGCATTTATTATTCCTGACTAGTCTCTCAAACTTGACCGAGCGAGGTGGCGCAGTGGTTAGACACTGGACTCGCATTCGGGAGGACGACGGTTCAATCCCGCGTCCGGCCATCCTGATTTAGGTTTTCCGTGATTTCCCTAAATCGCTCCAGGCAAATGCCGGGATGGTTCCTTTCAAAGGGCACGGCCGACTTCCTTCCCTGTCCTTCCCTAATCCGATGAGACCGATGACCTCGCTGTCTGGTCTCCTTCCCCGAAACAACCAACCGACCATCTCTCAAACTTGTGCCTACTCGTCGTCATTACAAATTGTGAGCTGAGTCTATATCTGCCCCTGGGTGTGCCTTACGATCCAATATCTGATTCCGAAATCTCTGTCTGACTATGATGTGATCTAACTGGTGTTTTTCCATATCTTCCGACATTTCCCAAGTACACCTCCATAATTGTTGACCGAGTATTCGCTATTAGCATATGAAATTTATTGCAGAACTCAGTTAGCCCGTCTCTTCTCGCATTCCTGCTACCAAGCCGATATTCTCCAGTAACCATTTCTTGCATTCCTTCATCTGCAACCGCATTTCAATCTCGCATGTGTATTAGCTTTTTACGTCTTTTCATACTACTGAACCGGATACATCCACCGCTTTCAGTCTCGACATAATGCCAAACTAGAAGCCTGGAATTTCTTCGGAAAGCCCAGCTAACAGGCGAAACTCACAACAGCCTCTCTGTCACAGTCGCAAGTTGGCTTAGTGAAGAACGTGTGAAAAGAAAGAGTGAAACGCGTCAGGCTCGAGCTAGCCCATGGATTTCATTGTCATGGACAGTACTTGTTAATAAATCGAGGAAAAAAGAGAGGTTTTGGCATTTTTACAAGTATAATCCAGGTACTGATACGCAAATGTACCGAGCATGATGATTGAGGAGGTTATTATTGCCCCGTAACAGAGTATATTTTCATTAACAGCACTTGATTTGCACTTGTAGATGGATAGTGATTTTTTTCTCAGTCTTGGCGTGGCATTCAGCAGGACGGAGGCGGCAAAGCGTTTCAAAGACCAGAGTGCGGGGTCGCGTTACCCGACTCAGGTAAAGGAGCTTCCAGTAAAGGGGGCGAGCCCGTGAGCCGGCAGCTCTCCCCCTGCGTCGGACAGCCTGTGGGGTGTGATGAACGGCCGGCCCTGCTATCGGTTGTCGCACTGGGCTTCCAATTGTCCTAAAATTCCGAGTCTTACTGCCACTTGTCAGATACAATCCCCCAGAGGCTGTATAGTCAGTCTGAAACGTCCCCTTAGAAAAATTATACATGACTGTGTTTAAACTGACACACAATATTTTTAGCGCAACGCAATCTGACTTTCAATAATCCCTAGAAAAGAATGGCCCTGACTAACATTAACCTGTACCTTTCACAAATCACTTACCTCACAAAAATCTTCGTTACTCGAACTACTGCAATACAGCGAGCGCCACTACTGCCAGCTAAATGGAAGATTCAAACTACTGAAGGCACTGACTACTGATAGGCATAGTTAGCAAATGAAAGATTTTGATAGAGAACAAACAATGTCTTTACCTTACTAGTGTTCAAAAGTCATATTAGCAGTTCATGACATTCATTCTTACAAATGTACTGTTTCTGATGGACACACGTCCAGATCATCCGCTCTCAAAAATCCGCCATCTCACTTCCCCACATCCACCACTGCTGGCGGCTCACCTCCAACTGCGCAACGCTACGTGGCGCTAACAGCCAACTGCCCAACGCTACAATGGCGAGTATTACAACAATGCCAACCAGCCACAGACTGCACACAGCACAGCCAGTGATTTTCATACAGAGCGCTACGTGGCGTTACCAACAAGAAAACCTAAACAGCCTACTTACAAGTCGCCTGTCTGTGCAATGGGTCCAGCTGCGAACTTTGATAGTATCGCGGCTGGTGAATGAGCAGCGTGTTCTTGGATTTCTAGGCCACAGTTAGATGCGTAGATAAGAGCATACGAGCGACCGTGGGCAGCTTTCGTGCATTAAGCTGCTTCCATTTTTCCACCTTTATCTCGTCAGATCTAGCATTCGAGTTCATCGACCTGCATGTGGACACAGGAAGTTTCACCTGGGTGATTGGATGTCGCTCTTAAAATCAGCCCTAGTGAGGGAACTGGCGGCTTATTTCACACTGCTGCTAGCTCTGGCGATTTTAGAATGATTAGAGTTGCCACCATATCCGAGGGTGGGAGTCTTTCATCAAAATGGTGTAAAAAAATTTTAACCCAGTCGATTCCGTAACTGGCTCGCATATCGACAAACTTCGTGGAAGAGAGAGGGAAACGTTTGCTACGAGGCCTCTCACTGGCGACATTTCGAACATTGGGTCTCATTGGGCATTCAGTAACTTCCGGTGCGCTTTTCCTCAGAGAGCTGCGAGGAGCGTCACCTTAATGGACGTGAAGCATGAAGATATACTTTACGTAGAGCAGTGCAGACTCTTGGTCGGGATCAGACGAGCGGAATTTGTACTCTGCACGGGTCGTAGCAATTTTTGCAGTGCATATCCGGCCTCCACTGGATGAGGTCGCAGGTCGTCTAGATAAGTTCTGGCTGCAAAGCGATCAGGCAGGAATTTGTGAATCTTAAATTAGACCAAGGAGTGTCTTGCTTGAAAACCCCCTCTGGTAGTCGATGGCCTAACCACGACTAATTTCTATGGTATCCCGCAAAAATGTTGTTAGTAAGGTACGATCCGAACGACGCAATCATCACATTCAAAGTAGCCACATACTTAATTTATATGAACGCTCTCGCAAGTTAATTACCAGACTGAGTTCTTTCACTCCTCGCAGACTTTTGCACTCACTTTCTGGCAACTGTGCAGCTCTAAGGAATTCATATTACGATTTTTGTAGATCTTCCGCGTGTGAGTAAGTTAATTATACATTGATCCGCCTGTGAATTGGTCTGTAATAAATTATTGTTTCAGTTACCGCTGTTCCACTTCACATTTATAGATGAACCTCTTGTTCCCTCTTACTACTGTTACCCTCAGCAGCAACCACATCATTGACTCTCTACTTAGGGCCACCACTTTTCCTTCATTTTCTTTGCACACTGTCCATTACATACAAGTACTGGGGCAAAGCGGATTCCGCGCCACTTTTGATATAAAACAGATACGTTAATTAATTAAATTGATCAATTAAACAATAGTCCCCTCTTGACCTATTGTTATGTTAACTGTTTTGGCACCCCCTGTGGGATGATTTATGACCCACGTGGATAATCCATCCTTCTAACAAACCCACCCAGCCTTCCCCATTCGTCATCCCCTGGCACAAGTACTTCACACGTCTCCCACCCCCCTTCGCCCAGATGAGCGAAATTTTGACAGTTGTCAATCAAAGTGATTGATTGATTTATCTCCCTTTATTGTTCTGATAAGTGGTGAGAGGGTGGAAGATACAACCCTACAATAAATAGCACAGTATCCTACAGCCTTTCAATCTGACCAATAAAAATGACGGTAAATTCATCCCACTCTTCGAAATATACCATCAGATTGACTGATTGTAGATTATTAGTTTGCAAAAACAAGGTGAAACTCTTTATAAATATGTAACATACGATTACACAAGCACCCTCCTCCACTCACTGCCCGTCCTCTGCGGCAACTGCGACATCGCAGAGAAACCGCTATCGGGAGCCGCACAGTCTTTCGCCATGCCGACTGTGAGATCACACTGTGCACAGAGAAGCTGCTGTTGGCCGTCACACAGTCCGATGACAAGACCCCTGCACACTGCTGGATGAATGGACTACCTGTCAGAGGCAACTCCCTTTATTCTCATGGTCCCAAACAAAGCATCAGGTGATGGATTCCTTTGACTGGGGAATTTCAGACATGCTGTCTGTCTGTCTCTCTCTCTCCTTGTCACCCTTCTCTCACTCCACTTGTGGACTGGTGGGAAAAACTCAGTCAGCAGCATTGAGCTGCTGCACTGGAAGGATCTTATGACACAAAATGGGTGGTAAACTCGACCAGTATATTTTTTATTTATTTAAATATGAATTAAATTGATGAGAAATATTGGGTTGCGGCTCTCTTATGAACTCGCAGAACAAAGGGAAGAACTGACACAGCTGACATATCAAAAGTGACAGAAAATACTCCACGGGACTCGACTAGATCGCTTAAAATGCTCATCATCACCTGGCTAGTTCGCTATTCAGCCGCCCAGAGGGCGCTGAGAACACCACCACAGCTGCAGGCAAGTGCTGACTAGCCAGAATCTTTTTTTTAAGTCCAATGGTCGGGCAAGACGGCTTCTGTTCGGCCACTTCTGCCACTGGCCACGACACACTGCGAGACAAGCAGGCGTGACTTGGGTCTAGGGTCCTAACTGCAGTTCCACCCCATACACAGACTCTCCAGTTTAAAAAAAAATTCACTTTAGTCTAGCGGAAATCAGGATTTCGTTGTCCTTATACCTCAAATTTATCATGCAACATACACATTCCTCCCTTTTATATCAGTTATTCTCGAAGACAGAAGAAATTGGACCATACATACGTTTTCAGGTCAGTAAAGCATCGCTACTTGTTATGGAAATCCTGTAGAACAGTATGGTACAGGCTGTATTTCCTCTTAGTATTCTCTTTTCAGATAGAAAAATCTGTTCTTATCAGCTTAGCATAGCAGAACTGGAATACTGAACTTATTTTTGGCTCAACACGGAGTGCTAAGAACGTGCTCTGCCTCTGCCACAGTACGCTTCCTCACTTTCAAACTCCCTAGACATAATCAAATGCCTCACCACCTACGAATTCTCCTAGGATAGCAACACAGGTGAACCGTGAATATCAGGTTAATACTATGTATCATTGTAGAAGTGCGGTAATATAGCGGATTTTATTAAGATGTGTAGGTGGGAGACTGAAATTTCGTTAAAACATATCACTGCAACGAAAAATCACATGAGAACCACTCCGTCTTGTGAATAATATCCATGGTACTCACACCCTCGCTTCCAATAACCCAGTGGCACGTCACTGACATGAAATTGATAGACTAATTAATTAAACTGATCACGAGAGCCCCCAGGTAAAAGTTATGGACGGAAGTCTCTGGTGGCTTTCCACTTCTTACCGTACCAAAGTGGGTGGTAACCATCGTCAAATAGCTGAAGATCTCCAACGCTAATTACGTTCCATCTGTCGGTTGTCTTGTCATGCTGGTGGAAACAAGTCACCTGTAATGCCAGTATACTGCTCCTGTACTAATCCTACTGAGACCCGTCAGTGTACTGGGGCAGTAGGACGGTTCACTCTCTTCTTCCACCGAATGGTGCCTCTGACTCCCGTCCCCACTGCCGCCACCAGGTCACATGCGGACAGCTGCCAGTGCCGCCACTGGGTAGCAGATCTCTGCCCACATGTTGCGCTGTACCGCTCGCGGGTGACCAGCCACCGCTCGTCACAGCTGTTAATAATTCCAGACTCACAAAAGTCCTCCTATCCTTCCCAGAAGAATGGGTGTTTAAATGTCACTGGGGTAAATACCAAGATGAACCTCATCCCACCCGCAGACCGAAATATTGTGAGATGTGTTTTCGAAATATACTGTAGAGGCTGATCCAGTGAACAACAGCGAAGAATCCATCCCAAGCTGGCTGCGGAAGGATTCCACTACCAGCAACCTCCACTTCACATAAGGACCACGAAGATACGAGAAACTGGCGCTCATATGGCTACATACAGATAGTGTTTTCTTTCCCCTCGCTCATTTGCGAGCGGAACAGGAAAAGAAATGACTAGCAGTGGTATAGGGTACCCTCAGTCACGCACCGTACAAAGACGTGCAAAGTATGCTTATAGAGGGAGATGTAAATTTTGTCTATCTATTAAGATATCAGTACATCATTTTATGGGTACACAAAACTCACAGAAGAACGTTATTTATCGAGAAAATAGAAAACGGTATATCTGATGTTGATTGTCTCTTAGTAGAAATGATTGTATTAGTCCCTGATTTTCCCATTGCAGTCACTTCGCAATATACGTGTGAGAGGTTGTGGTATGTTTGCTAGAAGACTTAGAAGAAGTGGCACAGAGCTCACCTCGAAACTTCCATTTCATCAGCGTATCGCGTGTCTGCTTCATTCTCACGAAACTTCCAGTCTTCAGTACATAGCATTTGAGTCCATGTGATTTCTACGAGTAAGAGGTGTCCGCTGCACTGTCGCAGACCCCTCTTTATTCTCTCGAAATCGCACCACGTTCCATTAGTTAGAAGGTTACCTAGTCCTCCGCGTGTTACTGACTATGCAGAGAGCTGTCACAACGAGAAAAATAGCCCACCAACGTACAGGAGGAAAGTCACACCCACGCGGAGTACACGTGGACTGCAAAAAGAAGTTCAAAAGCATAAATCTAGAACCTGTACAGAAAATTGGAATAGAGATCTACATAAAAAGCACTTCCATCCTTCATATTGCTCATCAAAACCACACATTACATGTCGTACCACCTTACAGCGAGAGCTTCACAGGTGGTGTTCCAGATTGCTGCACACACCGGTACCTCTAATACCTAGGAGCGCGTCCTCTCGCATTGATGCATGCCTATATTCGTCGGGCATACTATCCACAAGTTCATCAAGGTACTGTTGGTCCAGATTGTCCCACTCCTCAACGCCGATTCGGCGTAAATCCTCAGAGTGGTTGGTGGGTTACGTCGTCCATAAACAGTCCTTTTCAATCTATCCCAGGCATGTTCGATAGGGTTCATATCTGGAGAACATACTCGCCACTCTAGTCCAGCGACGTCGTTATCCTGAAGGAAGTCATTCACAAGGTGTGCTGCCGATATGGTTGCACTATCGGTCGGAGGATGGTATTCACATATCGTACAGCCGTTAAGCCGCCTTCGATGACCACCAGCGGCGTACGTCGACCCCACATTAAGCCACCCCAAAACTGCAAGGAACATCCACCGATTGTCTAGTCGAAGGCATAAGCGACACTCGTCGGCGAAGAGAACGTGATGCCAATCCTGAGCGGTCCATTCAGCATGTTGTCGGGCCCACCTGTACCGTGCTGCATGGTGTTGTGCTTGCAAAGTTGGACCTCGCCATGGACGTCGGGAGTGAAGTTGTGCATAATGCAGCCTGTTGATGTTGTGGTCTTCAGTCCTGAGACTGGTTTGATGCAGCTCTCCATGCTAATCTATCCTGTGCAAGCTCCTTCATCTCCCAGTACCTACTGCAACCTACATCCTTCCGAATCTGCTTAGTGTATTCATCTCTTGGTCTCCCTCTACGATTTTTACCCGCCACACTGCCCTCCAATGCTAAATTTGTGATCCCTTGATGCCTCAGGACATGTCCTACCAACCGATCCCTTCTTCTAGTAAAGTTGTGCCACAAACTTCTCTTCTCCCCAATCCTATTCAATACCTCCTCATTAGTTACATGATCTACCCACCTAATCTTCAACATTCTTCTGTAGCACCACATTTCGAAAGCTTCTGTTCTCTTCTTGTCCAAACTATTTATTGTCCATGTTTCACTTCCATACATGGCTACATTCCATACAAATACTTTCAGAAATGACTTCCTGACACTTAAATCTATACTCGATGTTAACAAATTTCTCTTCTTCAGAAACGCTTTCCTTGCCATTGTCAGTCTACATTTTATATCCTCTCTACTTCGACCATCATCAGTTATTTTGCTCCCCAAATAGCAAAACTCATTTACTACTTTAAGTGTCTCATTTCCTACTCTAATACCCTCAGCATCACCAGACTTAATTCGACTACATTCCATTATCCTTGTTTTGCTTTCGTTGATATTCATCTTATATCTTCCTTTCAAGACACTGTCCATTCCGTTAAACCGCTCTTCCAAGTCCTTTGCTGTCTCTGACAGAATTACAAGTCATCTGCGAACCTCAAAGTTTTTATTTCTTCTCCCTGGATTTTAATACCTACTCCGAACTTTTCTTTTGTTTCCTTTACTGCTTGCTCAATATACAGACTGAATAACATCGGGGATAGGCTACAACCTTGTCTCACTCCCTTCCCAACCACTGCTTCCCTTTCATGCCCCTCGATGCTTATAACTTCCATCTGATTTCTGTGCAAATTGTAAATAGCCTTTTGCTCCCTGTATTTTACCCCTGCCACCTTTAGAATTTGAAAGAGAGTATTCCAGTCAACATTGTCAAAAGCTTTCTCTAAGTCTACAAATGCTAGAAACGTAGGTTTGCCTTTCCTTAATATAGCTTCTAAGATAAGTCGTAAGGTCAGTATTGCCTCACGTGTTCCAACATTTCTACGAAATCCAAACTGATCTTCCCCGAGGTCGGCTTCTACCAGTTTTTCCATTCTCCTGTAAATAATTCGCGTTAGTATTTTGCAGCTGTGACTTATTATACTGATAATTCGGTAATTTTCACATCTGTCAACATCTGCTTTCTTTGGGATTGGAATTATTATATTCTTCTTGAAGTCTGAGGGCATTTCTCCTGTCTCGTACATCTTGCTCACCAGATGGTAGAGTTTTGTCAGGACTGGCTCTCCCAAGGCCGTCAGTAGTTCTAATGGAATGTTGTCTACCCCCGGGGCCTTGTTTCGACTCAGGTCTTTCAGTGCTCTGTCAAACTCTTCACGCAGTATCGTATCTCCCATTTCATCTTCATCTACATCCTCTTCCATTTCCATAATATTGTCCTCAAGTACATCGCCCTTGTATAGACCCTCTATATACTCCTTCCACCTTTCTGCTTTCCCCTCTTTGCTTAGAACTGGGTTTCCATCTGTGCTCTTGATATTCATACAAGTGGCTCTCTTTTCTCCAAAGGTCTCTTCAATTTTCCTGTAGGCTGTATCTATCTTACCCCTAGTAAGATAAGCCTCTATATCCTTACATTTGTCCTCTAGCCATCCCTGCTTAGCCATTTTGCACTTCCTGTCGATCTCATTTTTGAGACGTTTGTATTCCTTTTTGCCTGCTTCACTTACTGAATTTTGTATTTTCTCCTTTCATCAATTAAATTCAGTATCTCTTCGGTTACCCATGGATTTCTACTAGCCCTGATCTTTTTACCTACTTGATCCTCTGCTGCCTTCACTACTTCATCCTTTAGAGCTACCCATTCGTCTTCTACTGTGTACTTCTTTCCCCCATTCCTGTCAATTGTTCGCTTATGTTGTCCCTGAAAATCTGTACAATCTCTGGTTTAGTCAGTTTATCCAGGTCCCATCTCCTTAAATTCCCACCATTTTGCAATTTCTTCAGTTTTAATCTACAGTTCATAACCAATAGATTGTGGTCAGAGTCCACATCTGCCCCTGGAAATGTCCTTCGATTTAAAACCTGGTTCCTAAACCTCTGTCTTACCATTATATAATCTATCTGATACCTTTTATTATCTCCAGGATTCTTCTATGTATACAACCTTCTTTTATGATTCTTGAACCAAGTGTTAGCTATGATTAAGTTATGGTCTGTGCAAAATTCTAACAGACGGCTTCCTCTTTCATTTCTTAGCCCCAATCCATATTCACCTACTACGTTTCCTTCTCTCCCTTTTCCTATTGTCGAATTCCAGTCACCCATGACTATTAAATTTTCTTCTCCCTTCAGTACCTGAATAATTTCTTTTATCTCCTCATACATTTCTTCAATTTCTTCGTCATCTGCAGAGCTAGTTGGCATATAAACTTGTACTACTGTAGTAGGCATGGGCTTCGTGTCTATCTTGGCCACTATAATACGTTCACTATGCTGTTTGTAGTAGCTTAAACGCACTCCTATTTTTTTATTCATTATTAAACCTACTGCTGCATTAGCCCTATTTGATTTTGTATTTATAACCCTGTATTCTGCTGAGCAGAAGTCTTGTTCCTCCTGCCACCGAACTTCACTGATTCCCACTATATCTAACTTTAACCTATCCATTTCCCTTTTTAAATTTTCTAACCTACCTGCCCGATTAAGGGATCTGACATTCCACGCTCCGATCCGTAGAATGCCATTTTTCTTTCTCCTGATAACGACGTCCTCTTGAGTAGTCCCCGCCTGGAGATCCGAATGGGGGACTATTTTAGCTTCGGAATATTTTACCCAAGAGGACGCCATCATCATTTAACCATACAGTGAATCTGCATGCCCTCGGGAGAAATTACGGCTGTAGTTTCCCCTTGCTTTCAGCCGTTCGCAGTACCACAACAGCAAGGCTGTTTTGGTTAATGTTAAGAGGCCAGATCAGTCAATCATCCAGACTGTTGCCCCTCCAACTACTGAAAAGGCTGCTGCCCCTCTTCAGGAATCACACGTTTGTCTGGCCTCTCAACAGATACCCCTCCGTTATGGTTGCACCTACGGTACGGGTATCTGTATCGTTGAGGCACGCAAGCCTCCCCACCAACGGCAAGGTCCATGGTTCATGGAGGGAGCCTATTGCGCACAATTTGAGTCGTAACACAACGTCCTCTGGCTGCACAAAAAGCATTATTCAAAATGGTGGCGTTGCTGTCAGGGTTCCTCCGAGCCATAATCCGTAGGTGTTGAGGCAGCTGGCACCCCACCTTTCAGTGACAGTCTTTTAATAAACAGGAACGTATTGATATTTTTATGGTCAGATGGGACCATTTTTCCGCTAGTTCCGTTCTTTTTTCTGCTGGAGCAGGGCATGTAACTCATATGAAAAAAATGTATTCTTCTGGAAAATTTAGAAAGATTTGTTTTTCGAGAGAGTCCGCCTTGAGCAAACCTCAGTCTTTTATTTTTCATTTTATTAACCAGACATGTTTCGGTGAAGTTTCAGCATCATTCGACGGTTTCCGTTACCTTCTGTAAGAACTCACGGTTCTTTCGTGAGTACGTGCGTGGCGAGCACGGGGCCCCGAGTTATTGCAGCCTTCCTTCTTTCCAGGGCTGCATTTCCTTGCCCTTCCCCTCCTTTCCTCTCCTCCTTCCCCTTCGCCCTCTCCTCTCCCTCTCTTGGTGTCCTTGCTTATGTTGGCCCCGCTATCCTTCTGGTTATGTTGGTTTTGCAATTTAGCTTTGTTGCGTAATCACCTCATCCTATTGGCACTGCCTGGTCCCCTTCTGGAGTTTGACCTCCATTACTAAATTTATCTTTCGTAGTGTGAGCCATTTTGGGAAGAGCATCTTACCTAGTGTCTCCGACGTGTGCCCTCTTAGTTCATTCCACCTTTTCTTTCACGTTGTTGTCTGATGTTAGGGTGCATAGCCAGCACAGTAACCAGCCCGTGTGGTGGGTTCGCTATGTACTCTTTTGGTTGAGCCTCCTGAACACACAGGGATCACACTTCTGATACCTGAGCTGTGACCTCCTCATGTAAGCCTAGGAGTAGTTGCTTGTCATCCTGGAGCATCGGCACTCCCGGCAATGGCCGCCGTGCCAGACGGCCCTTGCTGTGGTCGGGTGGCGCCCGTGGGGAGAGCCCCAGCCCCTGATCCGAGTGGGTGGTATCAGGGTAGACGCTATGCAAATGAAACGCATACAGGTCCGAACTCTGGCCGTTCTTCTGCGGCTGTCTCTCTGCGTGGAACTGATTCTTCTAGTGCTGCTTCTCCTGCCCCTTCAGTCTTCCCTTCGGTGGCTATCCCCTGGGAGGAGGGTCAGGCCCATCGGCTAGGGGCGAAACCTTTCCCCCGCTATCTGGTTTGCACCAGGACTGATGAGGATGCTTTCACCAATACCAAACCTTTATTCTTTGTGGAACGCATTGAAGACAAGTTTGGTGAAGTGGACTCCCTGAGCAAGATGCGGTCAGGTTCGTTGTTGATCAAAACTGCTTCAGCTGCCCAGTCTGTGGCCCTTCATGCCTCTAACCATCTTGGCACAATTCCTGTGTCCATTACCCCCCATCAGTCTCTAAATATGGTTCAAGGTGTGATTTTTCACAGGGACCTCTTGCTTCAAACAGATGAGGAACTTAGGGACAATCTCGGACGGCGGCGTGTTCACTTTGTTCGGCGTGTTCAGAAGGGTCCAAAGAACAATCGCATTGATACTGGTGCCTTTATCCTAGCCTTTGAAGGGGTTACCCTCCCTGGTTGCTGTTAGGGTCCACCTGGACTCTGAGGTCACGGTTTGCAATCTTTATCTCCCTCCTGACAGGACCCTTCCACCTGCTGCCTTAACTGCCCTTCTTCAGCAACTTCCTCCTCCCTTCCTCCTTCTCGGGGATTTTAATGCTCATCATCCCTTGTGGGGCAGTGCATTTCCATCTAGACAAGGTCTTCTCATAGACCAGTTTATTGCAGACCATGACTTATGCCTTCTTAATGATGGCTCCCCTACTCATTTCAGTGCCGGTCGTGGTACCTTTTCTGCCATTGATCTTTCTTTTTCTTCTCCCTCCCTCCTCCCTTCACTACACTGGTCACCACATGACGACCTTTGTGATAGTGACCATTTCCCGTTGATTCTCTCGCTCCCTTCCCGCTCCCCGATGGACAGGTTACCTCGTTGGTCTTTCAAACGCGCCGATTGGCCTCTATACACTGCACAGGTCGTGTTTTCTCCTTCTTTGTCAGGTTGTATTCTGACGTCCTACGTGACGTGTCTGACGCGATAGTTCGCGCTGCTAGCCTTACTGTACCGCGCTCATCTGGACCATTGCGCCGCTGGCAAGTCCCGTGGTGGAGTACGGCCATTGCCATTGCCATCCGTGGTCGCCATCGATCTTTTCAACACCTTAAGAGGCACCCATCCGTCGCCTACCTTATTACCTCTAAACGCCTTCGCGCTAAAGCCCGTTATTTAATCAAACAGAGCAAGCGGATGTGTTGGGAACGCTTTGTTTCTTCCCTCGGTTCTACTGTCCCTATGTCATGGGTATGGGCTACACTTCACTCACTCCAAGGTTGCCATCGGCAGTCCACCCTCTCGCGCCTTCACCTCCCAGATGGCCTTTGTACTGACCCGTTGATTCCTGTGGAACACCTTGTGGCCCATTTTGCAACGGCATCACCATCCGCCTCCTATCCGGCTGCTTTCCTTCACGAGAAACAGCTGGCCGAAGCTTGCGCCTTATGTTATACCGTTTGTCAATCAGAATCTTAAACGAACCTTTTACTGAGCGGGAATTTCTTTCTGCACTTTCTTCTTCTCCTGATACGGCCCCTGGCCCAGACTCCATTCATAACCAACTGCTTCAACATCTCAGCGCTCCCCAACGTAAACACCTTCTCTGGGTGTTTCACCGTATTCGGCTCCAGGGTGACTTCCCTTCTCAGTGGAGGGATAGAATCCTGGTTCCTGCCCTGAAGCCTGGTAAGAACCCCCTATTTGTTGAAAGCTATCAGCCAATTATTCTGAAAAATGTGTTTGCAAGTTACTTGAACGGATGTTAGCCCGTTGGCTCAATTTGGTCCTCGAATCTCGGGATCTATTGTCCCCTTACCAGTGTGGCTTCGGAGAGGGACGGTCTCCGATCGATCATTTACTTAGCTTGGAATCCGCAGTTCAGCAGGCTGTTTCCCAGCGCCGCCATTTGGTTGCAGTATTTTTTGACCTTCGCAAGTCCTATGACACGGCTTGGCGCGATCACATCTTACTTACACTTCATCAGTGGGGTCTCCAGGGCCCACTCCCGATTTTTATCCGCCAGTTCCTGTTCCATAGGTCGTTCAGGGTTCGAGTTTGTACTGTTTTTAGCTCTCCATGGACCCAGGAGATGGGCATTCCACAGGGTTCTGTATTGAGTGTACTTCTTTTCCTCATTGGTATAGATGGACTTGTGGCGTCTGTCGGTCCCTTGGTCACCCCTGCTCTGTATGCGGATGATTTCTGCATTTGGGTTAGTTCCTCTTTGATGGCGTCTGCAGAGCGGCAGCTCCAGGAAGCTATATGGCGTGCCTCTGGATGGACCCTCTCACACAGGTTTCAATTCTCTTCTTTAAAATCGCGGGTGGTCCGTTTCTGTCGCCATACTACGATCCACCCTGATCCAGAGCTGTATCTTGATGCACAACGATTGCCTGTGTTCCCACAGTTTCGTTTCCTGGATCTTCTTTTCAACAACAAGCTCAGTTGACTGCCTCATATCAGACTTCTGAAGGTAGGATGTTTCTGTAAACTTAATGTTCTTCACTTCCTTGCCCACACCTCTTGGGGTGTAGGCCACTCCCTCCTTCTCCGCCTTTATCGTGCTTTAGTTTTGTCTCGCTTGGACTATGGTTGTCAAGTTTATGGTTCAGCTGCTCCTTCCACACTGCACGTGCTGGATCCAGTCCACCATCGTGGTATCTGTTTGGCCACCGGTGCTTTCCCTACTAGCCCTGTTGATAGTCTCCTGGTTGAAGCTGGGATCCCCCCCCCCCTTTCTGTTGGGTGGTCCCAGCTTCTGGTGTCTTATCCAATAGCTGTCCGTTCCTTTCACATTCATCCTTCCTATTCTCTCCTGTTCCAAGACCATGGACGTCGCCCACCTGATTCCCACCCTCAGGCGGGTTTACCAGTTGGGCTCTGCCTTGCGTCTCTTCGCCGTGATTTTTAGCTTCCTCCTTTGTCCTGTCTTCCACGCTCCCTCCCCTCCACCCCCCCTCCACATGGTTAGTTCCACGGCCCCGAATTCGGATGGATCTCCGCCGAGGTCCGAAAGATTCTTACACTGATGGTTCTAAATCTGCTGATCATGTGGCATATGCCTTCACGTCCTCTGCTGAAACGGAAAATCATCTGCTGCCACCAACATGTGGGGTGTTTACTGCGGAATTGATGGCAATTTCCCATGCCCTTACCTTTATTAAACAGTCCCAACACAACATCGTTTTGTTATGTACGGACTCAATGAGTGGCCTTCTGGCTATTCACCGGTGTTTTTCGCGCCATCCCTTGGTCTCTGCCATCCATGACCATCTCACTGATCTTCACTGTGTTGCTTGTTCCGTTGACTTCCTTTGGGTTCCTGGCCATGTGGGTATCCCAGGTAATCGTTTGGCTGATCGTTTGGCTGGGGGAGCAGTCACTTACCCCCATTTCCTATAACCCCTCCTGCAGCAGATTTATGGCTTCACATCAAATCCCACTTCGCACAATCATGCGCCAACTCTTGGGAGGCTACGACCCTGTCTTGCGATTAAGGTGACACCAGGCCCATGGCATTCTTCCTTTCGCCTCTCCCGAAAGGACTCCACCACATTGTGTCATCTCCACATTGGCCACGCCAGGCTGACCCATGGTTTTCTTTTGCCTGATGAGCCACTCCCACTTTCTAGTTGTGGAGCCTTCCAGTCATTAGCCCACATTTTGGTTGAATGCCCCTTCAAAATTGTTCAAATGGCTCTGAGCACTATGGGACTTAACATCTCAGGTCATCAGTGCCCTAGAACTTAGAACTACTTAAACCTAACTAACCTAAGGACATCACACACATCCATGCCCAAGGCAGGATTCGAACCTGCGACCGTAGCGGTCGCGCGGTTCCAGACTGAAGCGCCTAGAACCGCTCTGCCATCAGTGGCCGGCTGAATGCCCCCTTCTTTTGGCTCTGTGTGCAAAGTACAGACGCCCCCACACTTTACCTTTGATGCTGGCTGACGATTCCCAGATGGTCGAACGGGTTCTCGGTTTCCTCCGGGAAAGTGGTTTTTATTCTCAGTTTTATGGTTTTTAATCTCACTCTGGTGTTGGGGCAGGGCGGTGAGCGTTGGGGTATCTCCCACTGTAAGCTGTGTTTGGAGATTCCCGGCTCCCCTCCCTGGCCGGGATCCTCTTTACATTCCCTTTGACTGTTTTTATCACTTTTTAGGATTGGTTAGTCCCTTTTTCCCATACGCACCTCTACATTCTAGCGGTTGCACGCTTTTAAGGCGACGGTGGTCTTGCCTCTACTGCTTCAGAGGTGGAATATTTCCTGCCTCTAGCATAGCGTTGGGGTCGCTCTCTTGCTGACTTACCTCAGTCTGTTTTTACCATTGATGACATGATTGCACTTTTACGTTTTTTAGCCTTTTCCCCTTTTATAGTTCTGACTTTTCCGAGATGTCCCACTATCCGGACCACATTTGAAACCAGGGACTGATGACCTTGCTGTTTGGTCCTTTTAGCCCCAATCAACCAACCAACCAACCTTCTATAAAGAGGAAAAACTCTTCTTACTACTGGTAAAGATATAAATTTGAGTTTTTAAAGACAGTGTTTACATACTTGGAAAAAATATGGTTCAAATAGCTCTGAGCACTATGGGACTTAACTTCTGAGGTCATCACTCCCCTAGAACTTAGAACTACTTAAACCTAACTAACCTAAGGACATCACACACACCCATGCCTGAGGCAGGATTCGATCCTGCGACCGTAGCGGTCGCGCAGTTCCAGACTGTAGCGCCTAGAACCGCTCGGCCACACCGGCCGGCACTTGGAAAAAACAGACAAAATTTTCTATATATAATTTGTTACCACATACTCTGAATTTCCTGAATTTTATGTAATTTAATGCTGTTGATTTGTTTCACAGTTTGTCATCTGCAACCATATATAACTTAATGTAGAACAGGTATTTGCTTCGAAAACGACTGGATATGTTATGGTTATGCCTACCATTAACTTTTAATTACTACTTTTTATTTTAGTTGTTGATTTTTTTTGTTTATTTATTGCTTGTGAGTCTGTTTTGTGTTTGGAAGAGGGGATTGGGGCCTTTATGGACTGCTGTTGTCTGATAGTTCTTTGACAGCAGAGGACAGAGTTTCATTGCAGAGAACTGTGTATTCATTAATAACTTGTTTTCCTTCAATTATGGCTGTTGGTATTTGCTCAATTATTAGTTTTTGTGGGGGCTGTTGCTATATTTGAGAGTTTTCAAGTAAGTGTTGATGTTTGTTGGGCTGTATTTCATGTCCATAAGGTGATCAGCAAATGTAGAATAACAGCTGTGGCTTTTAATGATCTTCTGCGTTCTGTGTATTTGATATTGAAGTATCTGCTTGCCTGCCGTATATAAATTGATTTGCAGTGTTGTCATGTCAGTTGGTAAATACCAGTTGTGTTGTGTTTGTCTGTGTTTGGTTTGGTTGCTCTTCGTTTTCTTTGTATTGAGTTGTATGTCCTGTAGGCTACTTTTAACCCTTGTTTCTTTTTTTTTTAATTATGTAGCATATTCGTTGGGCTACTTTGTTGTTGTAAGTGAGAGTATACCATTTGCTTGTTGTTATAGGTGCTTCTTGTTCATGTGTGCTCTATGTGCTTCTGTTAAGAATGTTTATATTTTATGTGTCTATGATTGTAAGTTGGCGACAGGTTGTTTATTTTTATGTGCTGAGTGTCCGCTTTATTTTTTTTTTAATTTTGTGATTCAGTTTCTCTATACAGGGTGAGCCACCTAACATTACCACTGGAAACATCTCCCAAACCACATCAAACACGGAATAACCAATTCTGCAGACAGAAAGTGAGGAGAGGGGTTGCTGTAATTGGTTAATACAAAACATTGAGAAATGCACGGAATCCTGATTTTCTTTTCAAATGAAAACTTGTTATTATTTTTAGCACAACTGGAAATAGAAAAAGATACTTAATCAATGCCGTTTCTTACATTGTAAAATGTTAATTACGTCGAGAGTAATTTGTAACGTAAAGTTGATGCCTGAATAAGTTCTCAGCAGTTCAGTCATATGTATCGGAGAGAACCGAATTAATTAGGGATACAAAAAGAACAGTGATGTACCGCAGGTACAGAAGAGACTTGAACAGCACGTTATGTCCACATGCTAACATTTTTATTAGTATTTTTCTCTGAAGAATACTGTACGGTATTGATTTGTTAGAAGAAAATGTATATTAACATGAGAATGTAGTTAAACTTAGAAACTTGTTTTTGTTTTCAATTACATAATGTAAAAGAGTGTGTCCTGACATTTCAGGCCAATAAATGTTGAAAGTGTTGCCCATCATTTGCCGCACTCATATGCAATGTACCGCGTTAATGAATGTCTTCCACGGCGCAGTACACCTGGTGTACTGTTGCTACAGGCTGCCTCAGTACGGTGTTTCAAATCCTCTGGGGCTGTAGGTACATCACGGTACGCGCTCTCCTGTAACGTACCCCACAGAAAGAAGTCTAAAGGTGCAAGGTCAGGAGAACGGGCCAGCCAGTGTATGCGGCCCCCACGTCCTATGAAACTCCCGCCGAACATTCTGTCAAGGGTCAGCCTAGTGTTCATTGTACAATGTGAAGGAGCACAATCATGTTGATACCACATACGTCTACGCGTTTCCAGCGGGACATTTTCTAGCAGATTATTTTGTAGTAACGGGATGTATTTTGTAGCTGTTTGGGTGCCTTCAATGAAGTGAGGATCAATGAGATAGTCGCCAATTACTCCGCACCATACATTTACAGTCCTCGGTCGCTGTAGCTCTACGTGTCGAAGCCAACGAGGATTGTCCAAGGACCAGTAATGCATGTCTCGTAAATTCACTGCACCGTGGTTTGTGAAACCTGCTTCATCGGTAAATAGGTAGAAATGCAACGCATCCTCTGTTAACGCCCAGTGACAAAAATTCACTCGATTATTAAAGTTATCTCCGTGTAACTGCCGATGCAGCGACACATGATACGGGTGAAATTTGTGACGATGAAGTATGCTCATTACACTACTTTGACTCGTTGCAATGCCTCTAGTGACGTCACGTGAACTCAAGTGTGGTTTCACGGCAACAGCAGCTAACACACCAACTGCACCCGCTTCTCCTGTGATGGGGCTGTTACGGACCCATTTGCATGTTACGACCGTACCTGTTCCATACAACTGTCTATAGATGTTTTAAAATGTGCGGAGCGTTGGATGAGCTCTGTCCGGGTACCTTTCTTCGTACAACCTGCAGGCTGCAGCTGCATTTTGTGTACACTCCCCATCGATGAGTCTCACGTCTGCCTTTTAAGAGTCAGACTAAACCATTTTCACAGCTCTTACAACACTGTAGACACTGTCGTAGTTGCGACCTTCTCACGGTCCTGCTGTGCGTACTTCTGTTCTCAGTTGTGTACAGACGTCCGATAACACAGTGCACTACAGTTATCCTGAGTACAGGGACTAATTCAGCAAGCGCTACATGCAGACACGGAGACAGCCAAACTCGTAAACACCGCAGTCTTCGTAAACCTAGCCCTAAAGCAATTATTTGTTACCACAAGCGACTGAACGTCTGAGGTTTCAAGCGTCAACTTTACGTTACAAATTACTCTGCACATTCTTAACATTTTACAGTATAACAAAGGGCATTGATTTTTTTTCTATTGTCAGTTGTGCTAAAAATAACAACAGATTTCCATTGTGCTTGTGGTGGTGACTTTCCTGAATATGGAGAACTGGTGTTGGTTGCTGTCTCCGTGTAATGTAAGGTCAAAGAAATTTAAAATTTAGTCATTTTCTGTTTCTATGGTGAAATTTATTTTAGGGATAATTATGTGCATATCACTGTGGAGCTGTATGATGATTATGGGTATTTGATGTAGAAGATATGTGATGTCATCTACATATTGGTACCAGTATACTATCCTCTATTGTTTGGGTCTTACTATTGTTACAAATAGTTTGCTTTAAATGTGCCTGAGGATATTGGCTAGGATTGCACTGACTGGTGACCCCATACAGAGAAAACTAAGAGCAACCAGCTGAAACACTAAACAAATTGTATTTACGAACTGACACGCCAAGACTGCAAATAAGTTTATGCAGGGCAGACAAACAGAAACTTTTAATACAAGGTACACAGAACATAGAAGAACGTCAAAATGCAATAGCCTTCATTCTACGTTTGCTGAACACCTTACTACCACGAAACACAGCCCAACAAAAATCAACATTGATTGAAAATTCTTGAATGCAGCAACAGTTCCCCACAGTAACTAATAATTGAGGAACTCTTTCAAATTCAAAAAGCCATAATTGAAGGAAAACAAGTAACAAATGATTACACATTTCTCTGCAATGGAACTCTGTTCTCTGCAGTCAAAGAACTATCAGACAGCAACAGTCCATAAACACCCCAAGCAACTCTTCCAAACACACTAATAAACACACACACAATATATGAACAAAAAATCAGCAACTAAAATAAAAAGTAGTAATTCAATAAAATAAAACACAAACATTCGCACCTCACCCCCCCCCCCCCCCACCCGCGATTCTACACACACACACACACAAAATGTCAGATACACAAGATTCAAAACTCCATCCCAGAAAGCATTCAGCTGTTTAGCTGTAAACAGTCACATTAAAAGCTGTTTAGTATAGGCCTTCACAGCAAAGATAATGGGGAAACCATGAAAAGTAATTGAAACATATTGGAAACACATCACATAAAGACAGCCTATCACTCAGTATTAGTTAATGGTAGACATAACCATAACACGCCCAATCGTAAATTTTCGGAGTAAATAACTGCTCTACGTTAAGTTCTATACGTGGTTCCACATGACAAAGTTCGAAACAAAACAACAGCATTAAATTACATAAAACCCATGAAATCCATACATATGACGACAAGGTATATATAGAAAATTTTGTCTATTTTTCACATTTGTAAATACTGTATTTAAAAACTAAAATTTATTTGTGTACCAATAGTAAGAAGTATTTCTCCTGTTAATAGAAGGTAACAAAAACCCACTGACAGTGGTGAAACCTCAGTGAAACATGTCTGGAGAATAAAAAAAAAGGAAAAATTGAGTTTTACTCAAGGCGGACCCTCTGCAAAAACAAATCTGTTTGGAAGCAAATACGGACAGAAGAGCTTCAACCTCAAGATGAAAATTTAGATAGGTTACTAATGTGAAATTAAAATATTACAAAACTAATTTTACACTTCAGTGCAGATTTTATATGGAAAAATCTTTTTATTTGCTTTAGTGCTACAACATGGTATTCCCAGATGACAACGGCGGCACTTTGCAGCGTATTTCTCCGTGCTATGTCACTTTGTAAACTACGTTTTCGCCTCCTGCTTCTGTAAAGTTTGGAGGGTAGGAGACGAGGTACTGGCAGAAGTAAAGCTGTGGGGACGGGGCGTGAGTCGTTCTTGGGTAGCTCAGTTGGTAGAGCACTTTCCCGCGAAAGGCAAAGGTTCCGAGTTCGAGTCTCGGTCCGGCACACAGTTTTAATCTGCCAATCTGCCAGGAAGTTTCAAGCAGCCGCATGCATACCGATACTGGGATTATAAAAGAGTTCGCAGTACAGTTTTTTGAAGCACGAAACTTATGTAAATTGCGAGCATTAAGAAAAGTTTCTTAAAAAGGTGTTGTTTGGTTTTTTTGCAATAAAATTTTCTGACTATATAAAAATAGCGAATTTTAATACAAAGTTACTGGAGGAAAAAGCAAACGAACGCTTTCCACGGGCCCAAAAATCCTAACACCGGACCTGAGACTTGGTAGAGAAAAAGAGTTCAATCTCATTTGTTTCAGTATTTTGTATTTCAGGTATCCCCTGATCGTTTTGATTTTTATGTCTGTCATATTCGTACGCAATAGCTGTATTGGAGACAAATGGTCGCTAAATATTGATGTGATTAACGTAGCATGTACCTACATTAGAGGTAAAATTCACGCACCTCGCGGCACTGTGACGGCGGGAGCTGGCGCAGTCAGAGCTGCGAGGCGCTGTCACGACCAGAAAGGCGTCTCCCCCCCCCCCCCCCCCACCATCACTTACAGAAGAAAGCACTCTGCTCCGAACAAAAGAAGTCGGCGGAGCGAGCAGATCGCCGGCGCCGTGGCGCCCTCACCTGCGGCTGCGGGAGGGTGAAGGCGAGGCTGGGCCGCGGGACAGCCACCACCCCGCTTCAGCAGTTCTCAGTTACTCCGGACAGAAGCAGGAAAATGGCAAGACAGCGAGAAATCGTCTCCCACCCTCTCCTCTTCTACCTCGAGTAGAATGCCTTTTCTTGGAATGTTGTCGCTTCAAAAGAGACTGTACGGCAGCATAAATTCAAAATTTAATAGCAACTCACACACCAATTTTCCTTTTTCTCCCGTCTCACTGCACGTGCGCCCCGAAGTTCCGATCTCCCTCCACCCTTATACACCCTGTACACTGCTGATACTCTGTAAACCCTATTTCTGTGTCTATCTGTTCCAGCACGCTGGAGTCATTGCTGTATTCTACATACCATTCACCTAAAACCCCAACTGAATCCTCAACTCAGTTTCAACTACCTTACCTACTGGTGCAAACTTAGATCCTCAAGATCAACGTCTGCAAGATACAGAAATCCACCGCCAGTGTACGACAATGAGACGAAATGACAGTTCAGGGGTTAAAAAGAGCTCGTGCATCTGAAAGACGAGACAGACATGAAATGTAAAACTATTTCTATGCGCAATGCTTTTATACACCAAGTTCCTACTGACGTCGCGCCGTAACGCGCAGTGTATGTCTGCCACTAGCTAAATGGCTCTGAGAACTATGGGACTTAACTGCTGATGTCATCAGTCCCCTAGAACTTAGAGCTAGTTAAACCTAACTAACCTAAGGACATCCATGCCCGAGGCCGGATTCGAACCTGCGACCGTAGCGGTCGCGCGGTTCCGGACTGTAGTGCCTAGAGCCGCTCGACCACCCCGGCCGGCTGTTATCAGCACCGAAGCTGGAACGAGATGTGACCGCTAAAGTCTTCGGATCATGGTTGTTCAGGAATGCAACGACACACGGTGCCAATCTATTCCAAGCAGTTTCAAAGTGTCTGCTTCTAACACCACAGATTATACATGCCTAGGAAGCGGGCAGTCAATAGCACTAGGCTTTGCGAGAGAATGTGTTAAATGACCGTTTTAATAATCGACACTAATTTGGCAACAAATATCGGCATTTTATAGCACAGAGTGGGCTCGTGAGTATCTGTCCAAAATATGACTGCGCGAGAATTACCTATCGGATTTAAGTCGCACAGGGTTTTTTGTGTGTTTTTTTCCCCAAACTATGTCCGCGGATTTCTCCGCTGTAAACTAAGACAAAGACAATCTCCAAGTAACGTCTAAAACTCAGAATTCTGTCTGTGCACTCTAAATTTTTTGAGTTGTGTCCCACTGCAAGAAAATTCTGCAAGTTGTAAACTTACGCTTCCGCACCGAACTGTGGCGTTCCAGACACCCAAAGACTTTCTCAATGACTTCTGCTTATCTTTGTGACTGAAATGACACACGAATGTCACTCAGGAAACCACGGGTTCACGTACTGTCCATTCCTCTGCACGTGCAGACCGTATAGAACCGCGTCCCATTTCTGTCTCCAGATCCATTAGATTTACTATCGAAAAATGAAGATGAAAACTTCATCTCACAACCTACATTAAAGCTACTGGGCCCGCTGTGAGTCGGCTTCGAACCCGCATCTACCCTCACCAAACACAGCGCTGTTCGCACTTACTGTTCGAGCAATCGTTTGCGTGGGGCGTTCAGTTTCGATAGGTGGCAGCGCTGCACGTAGCCTCGAAACTCTGTGCTGAAGGTGCGTTCCAAGCAGAAAGCTGTCATTGAATTGCTTTTGGCGGTAAACCAGAGCACTGCAGATATTCGCAGGCTCTTGCAGGCTGTCTACGGGGACCTGGCAGTGAACCAAAGCACGGCGAGTCGTTGGGAGAGGCGTCTGTCAGCGTCGAGATGCGGCCGCGCAGAGGTGCCCGGCGCCCCGCCTGCCGCAGCACGCAGCTGTGGCCCCTGCAGTGCTGGAGCGTGCGGACACTCTCATCCCAGGAGGTCGAGGGGTCGCAATGGGACACGCCCCGCTGCACAACTGGATGTCTCCCTGTTGCGGTAACGAGTAGAGAGTTCCTCGCCGCGTAGCAGAAGACCGTAAAGAGCAATCAATTACCGTCTGTGCGGAGTCGCTTACACGTTACGAGCCTTATCGTGACAATTTTTTGTCGAGCATCGTCATAGGCGATGAAACGTGGGTTCATTACTTTAAACTAAAAACAAAGCGGCAATCCGAGTAGTCGCGCAACATCACCTCCCCTCTGAAGAAAACGTTCAAAATGGCGCCCTCAGCCGATACAGCCATGGCGACAGACTTGAGGCACTCTGAAGGAATTATTCTGTTTGATGTCCTCCCTTACGGTACAACGATAAACTCTTGAAGTATCTTGCGCTACCCTCAGGAATTGAAGAAACGACTTCAGAGTGCTTGTCGCCACAAGAATGCAAACGAACTTCATCTCCGTGACAGCGCAAGGGCCCACCCGAGGGGAGCTCTGGAAACTTGATTGGAGTGTTGTCCAGCATCCACCGTACAGAGCGGATCTCACACCTCTCGAGCTCCATCGGTTTGCGCCAACGAAGAACGCTCTCCACGGGAAGTGGGGAGGTTGCTGATCCAGCGAGGCGTCGACTGCTGAGCCGCCCAGCGCCACGCGGTCATACAGGCCCTCCCATTAGAGTTGCGTAAGGACGTCGCATCGAACGGAAATTGTGTATAAAAATAGGGTTTCGTAGCCAAAAGAATGAGGAGGCATTTGTGGAAGTGAAATCCTGAATAAAACTAACCTGATTTCGGAAAAACATGTGTTGCATTACTTACTGAACGGTTCTGGTATTGAATTTCTCTTACCATAAGCTGCTATACTTTGATTAATGTAAAAGATATCATTAAAGCGAAGCACGAGCCTATTCATTTCGAAAGGATATTATCTCGTGTGTCTATTGCCAATGACCACACAATGTTTGGCTAGTTCTTACAGAATATGTATCTTAATTGTGTTTAAGACTTGAAATGAAATTAATTCTTACAAGCAGGTATAGCTCAGACCCTTTAGATGTAGTCAGCGTTTGTATTACTATTCACTATAGTATCTTATTTTGAATTTTTGTTAGTGTATTCTAAAATCAAAAGGAGCAGCTAGTACTATGTGAGACAGGTATCGAAGCTCCCATAATCGTAACGTAGCACAACAGAGCATATATACAGGGTGAACATTAGTGAAACCGACATGGTGTAAGAATGGATTCTGTAATATTATGTGATTGTCTTATCATTTTAAATCATTCACTAATCGAGCAGTCGCTCAGGCAACAGCTACAGTTAGCAAATAATGTTGCGAGAATGTAAAAGGTGAACGACCTGTGACGTAACTTGTTTATTGTCGAAGCGCCATCAGAGATGCAGTGAGTTATTGACTTTGAAAACCGCGGCGCGAAAAACGGACAGAAGAAGAACACTTTTACACATGTTTTTTTTTTTTTTTTTTTTTTTTTTTTTGAGGTACGAGATATTCTCGATGAACAGTTACTCATTCTTCTCTTGTCTCCTGTAACTTGTGTCGGACGCGCATGTCTTGCCGCCGTATTATTATTGTTAAAATTAATATTGTTCTAGTGTAAAGTAAATGTGTAATACTCAAAGTGCCTAGCAGTAGATTTATTGTGCGACGTGTATGTGAAAACGTCAGAGGAATTGTTTTCATTAAGAGAAGTGCCAGTCAAAACGGCATCCATGTTAAATCCGTCATTGCAGTGTAAGTTTGTCTATTACTTGCCATAAATTCAGAGTTAAATGGAACTGGTGTATGGACTATTCATTTACTATAGAATCTATGTCGCACTTCTTCATGAAATTATTTAATTTTCTATATGTTTCTGCCAAATAGAGAGTTCACAGTCACGAATTCTTTCGTCGAGTTCGGACGGAAGTTGCATGCGGCGAAATATTTTCTCCGCGCCATATTCTACTGGTAAATGCATGATAAACTACGGTCCCTTAGGAAATTCATGTTGAGGTATCCAAAATAATTATATTTTGAATAGGCATTTACTCTCCTCTGCAATGCAACTTCCGACTGATCAGGCGATCCAACAAGAAACAGCCGCACACGGTCGGCGTTCGCAAATATGTTTCCACCGCTGATTATAGCTATATGTTACAGCACAAAAGTAACATATTGTTATAATTAGAGACTACGCACGGGGACATTTATAACTGTATGTTTATGTATACACATTACGTAAACATATTGTTATAATTGGCGCCCAACGTGGGGCCTGAATTAAAAAAAAAATATACTCAAAGGAATAACAATTTATATAAGATACGCATTGTGGGAATATTCATAAATAATTGTAGCTAATCTTGTGCTTGTTATTTGTTACATTACATCAAATGCCATCCAATAAAATTTCCATTGAGCGAAAGAAACGAGATATTCAGAGAAAATTATGGAAGAGAGATTTTTTTTTTGGAACAGAATTTGTGCGAAAATCTAGTTGCAACGCCCAAGGCAGTCATCAGTAACGTAAGTTAAAATTTCCTTAATTTCATCCGACATTAATCAATTTGTGACGATCTTTAGTAGTTGCAGTAAAAGATTTGCTTTGAATTCAGTAGATTGCATTTAGTAGATTAGTAATTTCTTCAAGTATTGTTTAAATTCCATTGTTGTGTATTGCATATCATTTGTTTTTAAATGTCCGCTGCCTGTTCACGGAGCTGACCAGCCTTAGTTTTCATTTATTTTGAACAGTGTGCAGCCATACTTTCTTTACGGTCCAGAATAGTCTCTTGTTCTCGTGACGTACATCTCCCGACATTCCGATCTTGTGACGTAGCAGTGACAACCGACTCGCAACCGATAAATTACATCTCTGTCGACAGCTGACGGCCGTAGCTCAAACGAACTTCATTGACTTACTGTTTGTAAATAAGTGAGCTATGGCAGACGATAAAATGTCATCACTAGATTCAAATGAACGGAATGAAACGAGTGAAGTGTCGCGTCGCTTACGGTCCCGCACGATAATTAGTAGGGCTGAGACACCAATTGAAACAATTGTAGAAAGTGAAGTGGGAAATCTTACGGACTTTGGTGCCTCACACCATAATGTTACCGGTACTGAACTAGACAATGCCAACATAGTTTCTGCCACTAGTAGTCGTAGCCATATACCGGTTACAAGGGAGGTAGGTGAAAGCAATTCAGGGGTAGTGACAGACGATGTATTCAAACAGCTACTGAGTCAAATAAGTCAAATGATGCAGGACGGAAATCGCCAAATGGTGAATTCCATTAAAAATGATTTGAAAGACGAAAATAGACAAATGTTAGCCTCACTTGAAGATGATTTGAAAGACGAAAATAGACAAATGTTAGCCTCACTTGAAGATAAACTTTCTACAGTAAGCGAAGAAATAAAAACTGTTAGAGAAAACGTAGCCAAAGAAGTAGCAAAGCAAGTTAAGGATGCTGTTTCTCAAATGCGAAGTGGAATAATTTTCGAAATGAATGACACTTTAGCTACCATGCAAAGCGAGACAGCTGACATCCGAAACGCAACCAAGAATCTTGACTCCACCGTAACCACGGTTAATCACAGATTAGACAGAGTAACTACGCAGGTAGAAAAACTAACTGAGGGAATGTCAAACTTGACTCTGGAAACGGAAACGAAAGTAAAGGAGAGGCTAGATAGTCATGAGAGAGAATTTAGAGAAAAGTATGAGAACTGGATTGCTGGAAAGGACAAATTTGTCGAAGATAAAATTAACGAAGACCTAGTAGAGACTGTGAAAGCAACCACTCTTGGTATCTTGTCAGCTCCTGGAAGCTCCGGAGATACCGTACTGTCTGAACTCGGTAGCATTAGGCGTACCCTTCAGCAAGAATTACCAAATTGGAAGCAAGAGGTAACGGAACAGCTAAATAACCTGAAGGCACAAGTGAGTAGTAGTTCCCGAATACAGAGACCGAATTATCCTAACTCTTTAGCCTCAGAGGAAGAAGATGAATTATTTCGGCAATTCCGAATACCTGTTGTATCTAATGAACACACTTCACCACCACATATTCCAGTTAGTCGCCGAAATCAAGAATCTGACTCAGTAGTAAAAATGATGAAGGAAGAAAGCATGATAAAGCATCGAGTTTTTCAAACCTTTAACCCAGAAAAACGAAATATCCACCCAATTGTCTTTCTTCGTGGATTCTCCGGGATTTTTCCAAATTCGTGGACTGATAGACAGCGTATCCAATTTGTTACCGGATATATAGGTGGCGAATCGGCAATATGGGGAACAGAAATGGTTGATAAGTGTCGAACATATGAGGAGTTTGAGCACTGTTTCCTCAGCAAATTTTGGAGCGAAGGTGTTCAGAAGCGCCTTCGTAAAGAAGTCTATAATGCAGAACAATTTGACCCCAGGAATAGTAGCCTGAGAAAGTACTTCGAAAAATATCTTGGCAAAATTAGGTATTGGGATAACCCTATCAATAGTAAAGATGTAATTATGATTCTCAAGTCGAAATTACCCATTTCGATTCGTGAAAAGCTGATAGCCATACCAGATGATGATCCAGATACCTTTCTGTCGATATTAGATTCCCTAGACCTGATCTATGAGGACATGAGAGCTAACAAACCGCGGAATACTCCGCACAATTCTTGGCCACAACATTACGACAGTAACGGCTATGAAAAGCCAGGGAACGGTTCAAAAAATAGTAACGACTGGCAAAACGGAAATAAAGGCAGTGGGTATCCGCACAAAAGGAATAGACATAATCAAAACAACCGATTTAATCCCGTGTATAACACGACTGGTAACCAGTACGGCAATCAATCGTACAAGCAGAAGTTTGGAAACGGTTTCAGTCAAAAAGGTTGCCAACAGCAGAGCGGATCGCAATGGAATGCACCGTACTCGCGCAGCCAACACTCAGATTAGGGGCAGCAACAAACAGCTGATAACGCCCACTCATACCAATACAACTCCGCGCCTAGTAAAAATCAAGCGCAGGGAATGTACAGAAACACACAGTTTAACGGCAAACCACAGTGTGAAGGTGGATTTCACAGTAACAATTCCGGAAATCATAATAGTAATAAAAATCATCAGACCCCGCGAAGGCATTACAATCCCCCTGTATTTTTCGCAAACGCGGAAGACAGTAATACGTATTGGGCACCAGAACAAACGCAGCAACATTTTGACACAAGGTTTGTGCATAACAGTAATTTTGTTCCTCAGTGTTCTCATAATGTCAGATTGGTCGAACTTTCTAATGATGAAGGCCAATCAAAACCACACAAACAGGAAAACTAAGTTCAGCATCTGAAAGCTCCCTAAGTGATGCTGTGAGACAGAATGGGGGCTACCACTTCGACGGAGAGACTAACCATGACGTACTTGTACTGAGATACGGTGTTAACTTATAAAGTAGGCGAAAAGGTCTTGCTAAAAACACACTTTAAACCATCGTTGCTCTTACACAAAAATCGAAAATGGCAAAGTCTTTTTGAGGGACCTTACGAGATCCTTCGTATACCGCATACAGGTTGTTATCTGATTTCTGATCCCGCAAATGGAAAAATAAAAGGATTATACCATCACTCTGATCTTAAAAAATATCATGCTACAGAATAAGTCAAAAGGAAAGCTTTATAATGACAAGAGAAGGTTAGCCGCTAGTGACTAAGTGACAACTGATTTGACTTCGTTAAAAAAATGCCTAGAATATATCACACGACAGTGAATCTATCTTGCTATACAGCAGACAATTTGAAATATGTTATCTTGAGCCATAATTTAAGTAAAGACAAGCTGATAAATAAAAAAAATTCTTGTTTAACAAAGAAAGTGATGAACTCCAAGAACTCTAGTTTTAAGATTTAGTTTTTAGGAGATAATATTTAAGAGAGAAAAATGAAATATAAAGCGAAGGATGTGCCTAACAAGCCGGCTTCTGCGATATGAAACGCTAAAGAAGTGAAAATAAAACATAGTATGTAAGAATTTTTTTTAAGTTCAAGGAGCAATGATCCAGAAACGAAATTTATTTTCGTCAAGGACAAGGGTCGCTTGACAATTATTGGTTCCTGATCCCACTAAAAGGGGAAACAAGTAACTAGTTTCTAAGTCAGCTATGTCTAGATTAAGTTCCAATGTACATAGAAATCTGGAACAGGTTCATCTCTGCATTAAAATAACGTAATGTTTACGAAGCATGCGAGTTACTTGTAAGTACCAACATGACCACGAAAGCGCTATCCTTCAGCTAGATAAACAAAGTAGCATTAATTGTAATTGCAATACGCAGGACAGATACATTCAAAGCCATAAGTGAAATAAATACCAAGTATAAGAGCGTAAGTGGCAAGGACAAAGCAATTATGACTTAAAGTCATATATAGAGGCCAATGCAGTGTAGTGCAAGCAGGCGTCAAGGCGAGAATAAAATGACAATGAAACCGCCGGAAAAACAAAGTAGCTAGTTTGTAATTGGAGCGTGTACGCAGACGTACGGCACAAAGGAAAATTAATTTCTAAGTCATAAGGAACAAGAAGTTGTTTGCTAAATTTCTTCTTCTATGTACTATTATATCTATGTCTTTCTTCTGAATTTGTGTAAATATCCTAACCCGCCTAAACCCGTCCCGTAGACTTGACGTCACAGATTGAGAAATGCGGTTGACGTGGAAGGCTGGTTTGGCATACGATTTTCAAAAGGAAGCGCGTGAACGAAATCGAGAAAAGCTAGTTTTGAAATGTCTTTATTTTTCCTTTTAAAGTCAATCCGAGACGCAAACCGAGATCGCGATAAGGAATTTGAAATTTTCTTGAATGGTGTTCTGTTCTCATGTGAGAGGGCAATCAAATGTGACTGATTGATCCTCACATCTAGTAAAAAGAGAATTTTTGTTGAAATGACAGTGATAACTTTAATGAATCTAATAAATAGAAAGAACGATTGAAATGAATTAAAATAATAATAATTGCTAACAGATCGGAGAAACTAATGTATTGTGACTGTGAACCAAAAGCATAATTAGTCTTAGAGAAAGATGAGGAACAATGTAAAGCGAAATGTTAAGGTAGTTAGCAACAAAGCAACAGAAATTGAAATGGACATGATAATCAAAGCTCTCACTTAGCAAGCTTCAAAGTGAGACAATTTATTTGATTATAAACTGTAAAAAAAAAAATTGTGTAGTGTATAAGTGAAGGCTTAAAATGGTGTGGAAGTCTGCCACTGACACGATGAAGAAAAAAGTGTTAAACGTGCAGATAGGCCGACGGACAATGATAGTCCGGTTGTGTAACCGAAGGCGGTGATGTGATTACGTGCAGTGCATCGGAAACCAAGTGTGTTAGCTGCTTTGCAAAGTGCGAGCACTAGCCTACCTTAAAATCTTCAAAATCGGCTGGAAAATGTGGAGACAGGGATGGTTTCAATGGAGCCTCTGTCCCTGGTAATTCTCGTCCCTCCTCACCAGCCTCAGCAAACCACAAAATACCACAACACCATCGACGCAACGTGTTCACTGAACCGTGCGCGGAAAAGCTGAAGTACCGCGTGGAGACTAGTGAGCGCCTCGAGTTGCGACTCAGCACTAACAATCAGCCTGTGTCAACGTACATCGACGCAACAAACGCGTTAAATTTCAAGTGATGTACTAGCACAGCACTCCCGCTGCAGTTCGACGAAACGGACTTTCCATGAAAGCCGCTCCCAAAATAAAAGACTTTTATATGAGTTCACAACATATCACATACTATGCTAGTGTTATATCCCGTGGATGAAATGTGAACAGCCAAACCACACGCGAATAGTGACAAAGTCAAATTCCTATGAATCCCAAGTCCTAAAATAGATTTAAGCTTAGTTTTTAGACTAATGGGTATTTATATTTCTTTTGTTACATGTAACGTGTGTACGTAACGTACGAGTGAGACTCGCCCGCCAGAGCTGATGAAAAGTTTTCTACTCGGAGACCGCAAAATAGCGATCCAACTTCTCAAGCCATAAGCTTCACCTGGAGAAGAATCAAATTTTAACTTACCTGTCAATACACAAACAGTGAAAGCGTAAAAATCATGACAACTAGTGAGCAATGAAAAATGGACACGTGTCAGAAATTCCATGTGTGAGAATTATATGTGTATAAAAATAGACACGTGTGAGAAATTCCATGTGTGAGAATTATGTGCGTATAAAAAGATGAATCCTATGTGTTTTCTTTCAGGAGCAAAGAGCCTATGAGCTCTGGACAATAACTTGAGGCCACAAAGATGGTCGGTATGAACTCTGTAAAAAAAAAAAAAAAAAAAAAAAAAAAAAAGACTGTAATGAGTATAATGTATAATGTCCATTGTAAACTTCGTAGATTTACTGTCTTAGTTTTTAAATTTTTTTGTGTATCTTTACCTTAAGAACTGTCTTTGTCTATGAATGAGAGATCACCATATTTGTGTAATCCTAATAATCAAATGACAGGAATACTGTGTTTGATCAATGTAAATCTGTAAAGTACTCAATCCCATAATGTTAACGGCGAAATGTGAATCTCGGTAATCTCCTTGATTTCCAAGATTCCCATGGAAGGCAATGTAACATTATGTGAATGTCTTATCATTTTAAATCATTCACTAATCGAGCAGTCGCTCGGCAACAGCTACAGTTAGCAAATAATGTTGCGAGAATGTAAAAGGTGAACGACCTGTGACGTAACTTGTTTATTGTCGAAGCGCCGTCAGAGATGCAGTGAGTTGTTGACTTTGAAAACCGCGGCGTGAAAAACGGACAGAAGAAGAACACTTTTACACAATTTTTTTTTTTTTTTTTTTTTTTTTTTTGAGGTACGAGATATTCTCGATGAACAGTTACTCATTCTTCTCTTGTCTCCTGTAACTTGTGTCGGACGCGCATGTCTTGCCGCCGTATTATTATTGTTAAAATTAATATTGTTCTAGTGTAAAGTAAATGTGTAATACTCAAAGTGCCTAGCAGTAGATTTATTGTGCGACGTGTATGTGAAAACGTCAGAGGAATTGTTTTCATTAAGAGAAGTGCCAGTCAAAACGGCATCCATGTTAAATCCGTCATTGCAGTGTAAGTTTGTCTATTACTTGCCATAAATTCAGAGTTAAATGGAACTGGTGTATGGACTATTCATTTACTATAGAATCTATGTCGCACTTCTTCATGAAATTATTTAATTTTCTATATGTTTCTGCCAAATAGAGAGTTCACAGTCACGAATTCTTTCGTCGAGTTCGGACGGAAGTTGCATGCGGCGAAATATTTTCTCCGCGCCATATTCTACTGGTAAATGCATGATAAACTACGGTCCCTTAGGAAATTCATGTTGAGGTATCCAAAATAATTATATTTTGAATAGGCATTTACTCTCCTCTGCAATGCAACTTCCGACTGATCAGGCGATCCAACAAGAAACAGCCGCACACGGTCGGCGTTCGCAAATATGTTTCCACCGCTGATTATAGCTATATGTTACAGCACAAAAGTAACATATTGTTATAATTAGAGACTACGAACGGGGACATTTATAACTGTATGTTTATGTATACACATTACGTAAACATATCGTTATAATTCCCGACTGGAAATTTAGGAAAAAAGGGCCTATGAACGTCTGTCCGGAAATGCATCGTTGCCACAGTAGAAGGCGCTGAGAAATGAAAGTTCCTCTGATCGAGTGCCGCGTGTTACTTGTGTTGGAAGCTGTGTGATTGACGCAGCGTACTGTGAGCAGCAGAATCGTCCGGTATGCATGTTGGCAACAAACAGAGGTGGTGTTTGTGTGCAGCCAAGTAGTAGATGCAAACGGTCGAGAGCATCACGGTTCCCCATATCTGTAAGACAGTCCGCCGCCGCCGCCTCCCTGGAAATTTGTCTGTCTGAAAGAACCCACGATCACCCAAACTCGGAGGAAGGAATGTTTTATGATGTGGTTGGAGTCTCTGAGGGTACTTGTTTTGGTATAGCCGTGCTGCCTTTCGGCGTTTCCATCTGCTCGGCCGTACACAGTAATCGACACGTACACCGGACCATTCTGCTGCTTACATCGTGCTGCGTCAATAACACACACATCCTGCAACACACAAGGAACACGTGGCATTTGGTCAGAGGAACTTCCACTCGTCAGCGCCAACTATCGTGGCGACAATGCATTTCCGGACACGTGTTCGTGGGAGCTTTTCTCCTCCATTTCCAGTCAGCAGTTTGTCGCACCTGTATCAACAATGCAGGAAGTAACCGGTCGCGGCGACACAGCAAGTATTCGTACACACAGTGCGTGGTGATCAGCACTGCGTGCGAGAGTCAGCGCTGTTCTGACGGCTGTAGGGGTCGTCACGTGGGGGCACTGCCTGCTGGTTGCTGCTGCCGCTGTGACGTCACGTGGTAGAAGTAGCCGGCCAGTGCCACGCGGGCGGTCCAAGGTCACGCGCTGCAGGCTCCAGAGTTCGAGATGCCTGGCGCGCATTTCGTGCGAGTTTGCTGGTGCGTGGTACATTATTGAAGCAGTCTTTATGTCGAGTCTAGTTGCTACATCGTAGTCATTACAGAAAATGAATATAAGCTGGACTAATAGTCATGCTGCCACGTTCAAAAATGTTGCTTCTAAAATTCCAAGCGTACTTTATCACTGTTTTGCAACAGACGTCGTGCTTTAAAACACATGGTAGCTTGCTGCAAGCGAAGGGATAAACATAATGTGACCCATGCGAGAACATTTCATTCCAGAACGTCTGTCAGGAGAGTGCCTAAGTCAGAGGCCGTAGCAGGAATGGCGTACCTCTAGTGTATTCTGTATACCCTGGGCATTACACCCTCTCCGTTTAGTGCTTGAATTGATATTTGTAATGAATCTAGTATAATATTCGCAGGAAAGTCGCTTTACAACCGAACAGTTCTTTAGCAGCGCATAAATACGAAATGTGTGATGAAAAGCACAAGTGTGACTGTATCACAGTTCTTCCTGTCTTATTCATCCGATGAGTCCTCAGAATTCAAGTGATAAATGCTGCGAATTACTGGATGTGTCGCATGTGCCGCATTGCAAAAGAGAAAGGTCTCTTAAAACGCGGCGACACGTACCCGGACCCAGACAACGTGCTTTCTTCTGAGACGGCTGATTTGCAGAATCAACGAATGATAAATGTGCAGCATTTATACACCTACGTCTCACTAGGAAAAAAGGGCGATGTTGATTAGGAGTGAAATAGGCAACCAACACTATGTCAGTGAAAAATACAGGTAGCATTTTTAACAGTATGCCAGAAAGAAAACAATCCGGTAGAATAACTAACGAAAAAGCACTTTAATAAATTCTAAGTCGTCTGAACAGGAAAGGACTCGTGGACCGAGCTGCGAGCTGTCGACAATGCAAACTTCGAAACCCCTGAGTCATCGTGAATCAACAATAGACAAGGATGGTAATGAGCCCCTAACACAAATTCTGCACTGTATTTTTTGAAGACTGCAACTGTGAATTAAAAGATGTAATTGCAACAAGCGAGGCAAATTTCTGGGTACCACTCATAGTTCTGAAAAATAAAACAAGAAACCTGAAGAAGAATTTAATGGGAAATCACAAAAAAATAGCGGGCGACGTTTAAGCGCTAAAAAGGGGATTTGTAGTACACAAAAGTTGTACAACTGGCTGTGTTCTGGATGCCACCACGATGGCCAATGCCTCACCACCCACCCACCCCTCCTTATCTGTCCGTAACCTTCCCTGCTCCACCCATTACCTAACCTACCCAAACCTCCCCACACATTCCCACTTCTCCCCTCCCATACACTATGACATGCGTTGTAGTCGTATTCTTCCTAATAGACCGGCTAACATGTTTATAAAATGGAGGAAAATTCAAAAATCGATAGCAAATTCAAAAATGGCGAGAAAGTTAAAAGTAAGTCTATTGTTCTAGTGTCCCCCCCCTCTGCCCCCCTCCCCAGCGCTATGGTATCATTGTCCCAAGTATAAATTGGCAGGAAACTCAAAAATCCAAGACATCATAGAGGTGGACGTAGATCACTTGTAAGAAGTATAGAATTCAAGACAGCCACCAGGTTTTCGCCTGATCCCACAGTGGAAGTAGTGTTGTTGACTTAAGTATAAATTGGTAAGAAAACTAAGATGGTGAATTACCTTGTTGTTGGTGGAAGTTGGTCAGTTGAGCTAAGTATAGAAGTCAAGACGAATAGTGGTTTTCTCCTGACATCACTCATCAGAGACCAAGGATGTTAGTTTCCTCTCCAGGTCAAATCCTGCCTGTTTGACAAAACATGTTTTTCCCCTGTTATTCTGAGCCTCTATGTAAGTAAATATTGTTTTCATTCTACAGTTAGTAACCAAACTACACTTCCTGTTGACCTACTTCATCAACATCCCCTCCCCCCCACCCTCGCCCCAATTATTATGAATTATATTTGTAGCAGTCACGTCGCTTACAGAATTCAAGATGGTCACTGCGTTTTTACCCCTCCCACCCTCTCCATGATCTCACACACACAGTTTTTCCACTTGTGCTACACTGGGAAATGGTAGTAGTGCTTATGTCTGTATTTAAATAAACGCCACACCAGGTAAGGGCCCTCCATGTGCATCATGAAATTCAGGCTGTGTCAAGCTGTAGCTCCTGCTGAACGAAGATCAGGGAAAGGCGCCCATTGCCACCACCACGGATTTCAAGCTACGAGCAATGCCAAGTCCAAGTCGCAGTAGCTTCTCGCAGTCACAGCACCATGCACAGAGACACAATATGCGTGTTGTCGATTGAAATGTCTAATGCAAAGTTGGAGAATAGCAGTCCGACAGTATTATGTTGTTTGTGACGGCACAACAAAAAAAAAAAAAATGGCTCCGAGCACTATGGGACTTAACATCTGAGGTCATCAGTCCCCTAGAACTCAGAACTATTTAAACCTAACTAAACTAAGGACATCACACTCATCCATGCCCGAGGCAGGATTCGAACCTGCGACCGTAGCGGTCGCGCGGTTCCGGACTCAGCGCCTAGAACCGCTCGACCACCGCGGCCGGCGATAGCACTACAGCCAAGGCTCAATGTCACCTACGTTAAAATAACAGGACAGTTTGAAAATGCAAGCGTCATGCATACGCTTTCACCTGTACTGAAAAATGACCTGTGACCCACACAGATGTTCTTCAGGGGAACTCAAACATCAGCGGTAGCAGACTTGTCCTGTGGGTAGTATTCAGGCAGTGACTCTGGAAACAGGAAAAAAAAGTACGTTCAGCTACTGCAGTTAGGAAATTCTCCATGAAATAAAGTTATGTGGAGCAAGGATAGAGGCTATTAAACCAGAAGTAACCTGCATTGTTCGTGTAACTTCTGCCATAAACCCGTAGTTTTTATATACAGCAAAGTATCGAGCAGATATGTAAATGAAACACGCTTATACTTATTTACAAGTGTAATTGGTAGTATAAAAGGGTGAGTGCAAAGACAGGTATACATCAGGAGACACATCACTTCCAATGATATGATAATGTCATAACTGATAAGTAGTAGGATACCAAGGAAAGAGCATGAGCTGAGATGATTTTATGACACCTGGTTGCACATCCATTGTCAGTTTCCTCACTTGGGCTCCTTATATTCAAGATCATCCCCGAATTCTCCCTTTCTCAGGAGACTATTGGGAATTGATCATGGTAACCCAATGTTAATAACAATTTTAATTACGCCATCTGAGGCACCAGCAGAAGCCACATCCTGGAAAACATGTAAATACACTCATTCTGCCACAGTATAATATATTTATCCATGTTTTCCAGATTTTTTCGTATTTCCCCAAATTTAAATATTTTTCACGCATTTTCATATTTTTTCCGCATTTTCAAAAATTTTTACACATTTTCCCATATTTCTTCACGTTTTGTCGGATTTATGAGAGCGCCATCCTGCTATTCTGCATATTGTGTCGATGTCTGATGTTTTTAGCCAGTCACAGCGCAGGCTGTTTTAGAATTATTTATCAATGGTATTGAAGCAATTCCTCCACGTCTTCATCTTTTACAACTGTCGTTCACTCTGGCACTGGGAAAAATAGGGAGAGGTTCAGGTTATGTCTATTTGTTAATAAGAGTTGTGTTAAGCCATGTCACTTGAGTTCTAATTGTTTATTTATTTATTTTGCGTATGACAATACAGCGACAATATTTTATATAAGTACAACAATATGTAAACTAAATGTATGAAACAAAACAATGTGTAAATAGTACATGTGTACAAAACAAGCAATAGCACAAAAGGATAAAGTACAAACACTCAAGACAAAATAACTACACGTTAAAAGCCTGGCAAGCCTGACTAGAAACTCATTCATATATTTAAAGCTCAATATCTAGATTGCAGAGCCAATCCAAAGCAGAGGGTTTCACATATATAACCTCAGAGACAGGTCCGGCGTATCTTCTTAAGGGGCATTCCTCAATAATATGGCGGACGTTCTGTTCTGGTGGTCCACAGTAACAGGCTGGTGAGCAGCACCCCACTTGTACTTACATGCATTGCATCTTGCATGGCCCGCTCTGATACGGTTTCATTTAGTCCAGGTACATCTCTTCAGGTCAAAGCCCGGTAATTCCAAAGTAGGATCTTGGATACCTAGTTTATTAATTCCAGAATCATTCCAAAAGTGCCACCATTGCTCCTTGACGTCAGGTTGACGTTCTTGTGTATTAACCCATATAGGCTTCCGTGACTTCAAGCGGGTCGATGGCATTTCGTTCAAAACATCATGGATTGCTAGATTTTGTGGGTAATCTGAGTCACGAATTTCTGACCACTCTCTTGCTGCTGTTTCTTGCCTTCTCAATTGTGGAGGTGGGATATTGCTTAGAGTATGCAGCCAAGGGAACAGGGTGGATTTAATAGTACCTGTTATTATCCTGGTACACTCGTTCAACTGGACGTCGATTTTCTTAGTATGAGTGCTCGAATGCCAGATAGCAGAGCAATATTCGGCAGCAGGATGTACTAGGGCTATTGCGGCAGTACGTAACCATGGATGCTTGAGCTCCCCAAGTCGAGCCAGCCAATTTTCTCAGGATGTTGTTGCGACTCTTTAGCTTTTGGCTTACGTTTTCTAGATGTTTTTTGTAGGTCAGGGAGCGGTCTAGTGTTATGCCAAGGTATTTGGGGCTGAAGTTGTGTTTGACTCTTTGTTCACAGAAGTTCACATTCAGTTCCTGGTGGGCCATTTTATTGTTCAAGTGGAAAGCACACACCTCAGTCTTGCTTGGATTATGGCAGAGTCGCCACTTTTTATAATAGGAATTCAAGGACTCCACATCTTCTGTGAGTACGTTCGCTCCTTTCCCAAGTGTTTTAGTTTCTACAACTAGTGCCAAATCATCGGCGTAGAAAAATTTCCTGCTGACTGTATTTGGCAAGTCGCTAATATACAAATTAAAAAGGGTTGGAGCCAATACAGATCCTTGAGGAAGGCCATTTTTTATTTTATACGATCTGCTGGTGTTGTAGCCGGTGCTCACTTTGAAAGACCTGTTCGTCAGCATGTTGTTCATTAAGGTTGCCAGTTTTAAACTAGGTATGTGTCATTTGAACAGAAGCATACAGTATCGTATGCCGACGACAGATCAACAAAAGCTACACTTCACTTCATCCTGTTCTGGAATCCGCTTTCTGTATATGATGTTAAGGGTAAAACTTGTTCACAACAGCTGCGCTTGTTTCTGAAACCTGCCTGATATGGAGGGGTTATTCCATCCACGATGTCCTGAATTCTACTAAGTATTAGGCGTTCCAACAACTTAAAGTATACACTCAAGAGGGCGATGGGGCGGTAGCTAGTTGGATCTCCTGGTAGCTTCCCAGGTTTAACGATTGCTAGCGTGTGGACTATTTTAAATTGTGGTGGGATTATTCCAGTGTTTAAAATGTTGGTGTAAAAGTTTCCTAGCCACGCTTTTCCATTAGGTCCGAGGTGTTTTATGAATTCTGGGAATATACCGTCCAATCCCGCCGCTTTGCGTATTTTTAAGGTCTTTATCGCACCCTTGATTTACTCTTCGCTAAATGCTGACGAAAGCGATGTATCGTCATTCAGAGTTTTATCAAGTTCTTGTAGTTCTTCTTTAGTTTCTGCTTCAGTTGTTGGATCAAGAGGGGTTTTCTCAGCCCGCGCCTTTATGTGCAATGCCATCTCCGACGGTTTTATTTTAGGTTCCTGGTGGCGTGCTGAAGAGGAGTTACCAAGTTTCCTCAATAATCATCAGGTTTTTCTGCTGGAATGTGTAAAATTCAGCTGGGACGTGAGTTCCTGCCACTTGTATTTTCTGTGTGTGTTTAGTCCCTCTAATATTTGTCCGTCGATTTCAGGGTTTCCTGTTTCTTGGTATTTATCATAAAGTTTGTTAATATTATTGTCGCAGCAAGGAATATACTGTTGTCTAACTCCGCGTGGTATATTCCTTTTGGCTGCAGCGATGACGACTCCAGTGAATCGTTTATAGTTTTCTTGGTTTGGGATAATCCTGCGCAAATTTTGATCAACTTCTTGAGCATATTTTGCCCAATTGTCTTTCTTAAAGTTCCATCGCGGTTTATTGATAGATTTTAATACTGGGATTTGGAGGCCTATGTTAAGTATGGTGGGTCGATGTTGACTCTTTGGAAAGTGTTTCAGGACTCTTTTTGTATTGCATAGTGGGACTCTGTTCTGATCAGTGGACACAAAGCAGAGATCAGGATTGGTATCTGTTTGCCATCTGGCCGATTGAAATGTCTTAGGGTCCTTGGCATCATATATCACGTACATGTCTTGTGCTTCAATCCACTCAGACAGAGTTTCTCCGTTTTCGTCGACGTTGCCATACCCCAGAGAGTGTGACGGCTATTAAAATCCTCCACATACACGCAGGGGATCGGCAGTACTGGTAAAGCTGGTGTTGGCCATTTACTTTGTGGGGGCTTATAGACGGCTGCTATGGTCATTCCATTAAATTCAATAGCAATTATTTCTATGTCATTAATTTCTTGGCGTATCACTTCTTTGTACCCAGCAATGTTACTACCAAGATACAGAGCGGATCCATGAATGTGCGATGGCAGTGCTGCGACCATCCTGTAGCCTGGAATGGTGCATGCTGTTATGCGCTCCTGCACTTGATGAGTTTCTTGGAGTGCTATGATGTCGATTTTATAATCGTTAGCCAGCTTGCTTATGTAGTCACATTTATCCCTTGTCAGGCCTTCTACATTAATTTGCAGAACATGGACGATGTGTCCAATATCTTTAGTCTGTTGGTTCTCAGAACAGCCTTTCTCGATGATAGCATTCTTCTTTTTCTTGTTTTGTCGCTGTGTGTGGCCGTGAGAGATCAATGGTCTAGTTCGGCAGCCATTTGTGTAGACTTTCTGCCGTCCTGCTATCGCAGTCCGTTCCCGGGGTGCACCATCTTGGAGGTTGTCTACACGTCGCTCTAATTGTTAATAGCAATTTACTATTACATCTTTCGAGACACCAGCTGAGACCACACCTGGTGACATATGTAAATACCCTCATTATTCTACATTTTACACAACTATACGTATTTTATTAAAATTGTCCAGTTTTTCCACAATGATACATATTGTTACAATATTATGTATTTTATCAAACTATATGAGTTCTGTATCAACACCACATCAACACTGCATTGTATTGCATCATATCACATGGATATCATGATGCTCTCAACCTATCACAATGCAGCATGGGTCTGAATTATTTATAATTGCTATCACTACATTACTAGTGTGTGTGTGTATGTGTGTGTGTGTGTGTGTGTGTGTGTGTGTGTGTGTGTGTGTGTCTGTGTGTGTGCGTGCTTCTGAAGTCATAGTCTATCTATTAAAAACGAACACATTGGGTAAAATAATGATGTCACGTTATATTAATGAAATCATAGCAAATTCTGTAAATACTACCAATTTCCTACCAAAGATACTGTATATATAAGAAATACCACACCACGATAGATAAACCCCCTGCTAATGTAGCACAGCATTACTAGATTGCGTGAGACAATAGCAGAATTCTCGTGCTTCCAACCAAAGATAATGTATCTATAGCGTAGCGCTGCAAAATTCAGACCCAGACATACACTGATGAACCAAAACATTATTGCAGCAGCGCTCCGCGACGTTGGATGCCGCCTGGTGGCGTTGTAGGGACGTGACACGGTAACAAAAGTATGTAAGTGGAACAGACACCGATGGAGCATCACCCTAGTGCAGATATGGGTAGCAAATGGGGGAACCCACTGAGATCAGCGACTTTGACAGAAGGCAGATTATTATTACCAGAACCTCTGAACGAGTCTCTAGAAAAAGGCGAAGCTGGTCGAATATTTACGTGCTACTATCGTTAGCATCTACGGAAAGAGGTAAAAGGACAGAGAAACTACCACTAGGAGCTAAATGGTTGAACGTCCACGACTCTTCACCCAACATAAGGTTCAGAGGCTTGTCTACTCTGTACGGTACGATATATGGTGACCTGTGGCATCTCTGAGGAAAGAGTACAATGCTGGTTCATGCATAACAATTTGCATATGTGTTTTCGAGCGTATCGTTCATCGTACATTGTTAAACATGGAGCTCCGCAGCAGGCTGCACTTACGTGTTCACATATTGACCAAATGACATCGGAAATTACGAGTGCAGTAGGCACGGGACCATCGGGATTCGACAGTCGATCAATGGAGACTTGTCGGCTCTTGGTGTGAACCCCATTTTGCTACACTAGGTCGCTGGTAACCTCTGAAAACGCCATCATCGAGGTGAAGAGCGGCTTGAAGCGTGCAGAGCGCCAGCCCGACGGGAACAGTATCGTGTTATGGGAGATGTTCCCCTGCGCTTGCATGGAACCTGCGGTAGTAATCGAAGACACGCTGACAGCTGCGAACCACCTCCATCCCTTCATTGTTGATTTCTTCATCTTTCAGCAGTATATTGTCCATGACACAGAACCAGAATCATGCTACAGTAGTTTGAGGAGCATTATAGTATATTAACTTTGAAGTCTCGGCGAAGAAATTCGTCTGACTTAAATCCTATGGAACTCATCTGGGACGCTATCGGGAACCATCACCTCGTACGCAAATTAGCGGCCTGTTAGTTAACGCAAATTAAACGACCTTTTCCATAGACACCCAATGCCACATGCCTTCAAAAACCTACCAGCAAACGATCGGGTCCCTGATAAGCAGGATAAGTGATCTATGTCGTTCCAAAGTCGGACAAACAAGCAACGATGGTCATAATGAGACTTCCTGGCAAATTAAAACTGTGTGCCGGAGCGAAACTCGAACTCGGGACCTTTGCCTTTCGCGGGCAAGTGCTCTACCATCTGAGCTACCCAAGCACGACTCACGCCCCGTCCTCACAGCTTCACTTCTGCCAGTACCTCGTCTACTACCTTCCAAACTTTACAGAAGCTCTCCTGCAAACCTTGCAGAACTAGCATGCCTGAAAGAAAGGATATTGCGCAGACATGGCTTAGCCACAGCCGGGGGGATGTTTTCAGAATGAGATTTTCACTCTGCAGCGCAGTGTGCGCTGATATGAAACTTCTTGGCAGATTCAAACTGAGTGCCGGACCGAGACTCGAACTCGGGACCTAGTTCTGCAAGGTTTGCAAGAGAGCTTCTGTAAAGTTTGGAAGATAGGAGACGAGATACTGGCAGAAGTAAAGCGGTGAGGACGGCGCGTGAGTCGTGCTTGGGTAGCTCAGATGGTAGAGCACTTCCCCGCGAAAGGCAAAGGTCCCGAGTTCGAGTCTCGGTCCGGCAGACAATTTTAATCTGCAAGGAAGTTTCATATCAGCGCACACTCCGCTGCAGAGTGAAAATCTCATTCTGGAGATGGTCATTATGTGTGGAGCTGCGAAATTCTAGAAATGGCGAAATTCTTGTATATATAACTTCCCAGGGAATTCAGAAAACAAACTGAATGGCTTCATCGTGCAGTAATAAATCTGCTTGAGAATGAAAAACAAATTGTGTGATGCTGGGGTATTTTTCTAACCCTAATGGTGCATAATTACCATAGGTGTAATGAGGAGCATGGCCTCCTGAACGGTTTTAATTGTTAGAATGTAATCCACATCATGGTAATGCGTATGAACACAAGTAATCATGAAGAGCTGAGCATAAAATGCGCGTTTAACAACAAAATGCACATGATCAACAATATTACATCCGTTCTATTTCACCTCTAATTTATGTGAATCATATAAATGAAGAACAGCACTCGTATTTACCTACACTGAAAATTTTAACCCTTCTCGGCAAACAACTTAGTTGGAAATTTGTGGTAAGGTTTTATGGGACCAAACTCCTGAGGTCTTTAATCCCTAAGCCTACACACTACTTAATCTAACAACTTATGCTACGGACACCCATGCCCGGTGGAGGACTCGAACCTCCGACGGGGGGAGCCCCACGGACCGTGACAAGGAGCCTCAGAGCGCGCAGGGTAGAATAGTTCCTGGACAATGCGACAACCTGTACGTTCAGAATTGCCACAGCGTGGCTCCAGGAACAGGAGCACTCTTCTGAGTTTAAACACTTCCGTTGGCCACCAAACTCCCCAGACATGAACATTATTGAGCATATCTGTGATGCCTTGTACGTGCTGCTCAGAAGAGATCTCAACCCTCTCGTGTTCTTGCGGATTTATGGACAGCGCTGCAGGATTCATGGCGTCAGATTCCTCCAGCAGTATTTCAGACATCAGTCGAGTCCATGCAACGTCGTGTGGCGGCACTTCTGCCTGCTCGCGGCAACCTTACACGATACTAGGCAGGTGTACCAGTTTCTTTGGTTCTTCAGTGTGATATCAAATAGTAAAAATAATGCATTACCTGCTTGCTGTATTTGCAGCACTAGTTGCTAACAGTAGATTTGAATGTAGAAATGTATACAGACACAGAAGATTTATAAATCTGTTATTCTTCAGTGGAATGTTTATTGAGAAGACGTCTAGCCCACTATGAAATGTCTGTAAATGTTATGCGACTGGTAAACACACAAAATGGGGTCAGTCCATGAGTATTTGAAGTAGTGGTAGTAGGTGAAGCTGGAGCTCCGGAGAGGTCATGCTTGTATCTCGTCAGCAGCGGTAGTAATGGTTCGTGGCAGCGCCCTGGTTCTGCAGCGGCGGCTGATTGGGGGCCGGACAACGGCCGATACCGCATACTGGTATTGCGAGACGCATATCAGCCACAGTTAAACAAGCAGCTGAATTGTCGCTGCGAGATTTCAGCACTGTTTCCAGTAATCTACTGAGAGAAGTAGCATAAGAGTAGCCTTAACTATTTCCTACACAGCGGCTCTCGGGCTACACCAGCAACATAATTAAGCAGCCTTGTCCGTAGCTCTTTTCAGGTATCAGTGGCCTCATTTTCCTTCATACCTGTGTGTAGCCTGGACTTTTTATCCTGTAAGACGATAACATCAACGTACCAGAAACCGTATAGCACGCAATATTGGATGACAGTCGCCGATCGCTGATGTCGTATCCGCGGAAACGCATCGATATCTTGTCAGTTGGCTCATGACGACCGACAGAGTCGCAGCTGTTCGAGTTGCTGACCCAGACGTAGAGAAGAAGGACTGTTAAGTGTCATGGCACTGGTACGAGAAAGGTAAGTCATAAGTTACGAACAATTTGACGTAATGTGTGTAGCAGCGGCAACTGCATGAATTATAAGTTGAGCTACAAAATTCGGATGAGGTGTATAGCTAACCGATTTCATATGACGCTTTTGGCGTGGCTGCAAAACGTTCTAGTTGTGAAATATACAATAAAGACAGCGTGCGTCATCCTACTATCCAACTATATTATTTACTAAGGGACATAAAGGTATTCAAAAATGGTTCAAATGACTCTGAGCACTATGCGACTTAACTTCTGAGGTCATCAGTCGCCTACAACTTAGAACTAATTAGACCTAACTAACCTAAGGACATCACACACATCCATGCCCGAGGCAGGATTCGAACCTGCGACCGTAGCGGTCGCTCGGCTCCAGACTGTAGCGCCTAGAACCGCACGGCCACTCCGACCGGCCATAAAGAAATCGAAGTATAGTGTACCTATTGCGTCTTTGCTTGCACTCAGGGTCGATATTGCCTGATTTCGTGTGTTCTGGCGTTCGTAAAGCGTTAAAAATGGAAAATGACGTGATATATGCCGTATTCGTGTGTCAGTATCAAAATTCCCTTATCGTTCGTACACGGCTCGGAGTCCAACGATTTACTATTTAAGTGCCACGCTGCACAATTTTTGTATTTCATTAGTAATTTTAGGGCTGATGTGCACTTACGGTGTTGGCGTCTTAACCGTTGGGTGCTGCTGTTGCCAATTCGTTGCCGCAGGTCGTAACTAGTCGGGTGACAATACACAGTAGCGTCTGAGAATCGTTAGATCTAATCATAGTTTTTATCGAATATGTCACGATTTTCGAAGTTGTGGTTCTCGTGAGACCACATAGACACTCACAATCTTGGTTGTCGCAATGATTTAGATGTTTATAGGTAATATATCGTGATCTCCAAGGTTTTAGTTAGGCTATAACCTCATATCACAGCGCATATTACTGCGAGTCGAACAAAATAACTGTTAACTACATCGGCGAAGCGTATGAAATTGGGAACAAGCAATGTCATTGGCTACCCATAAACGATTAATGATTCGGCTGCCTTCACTTCCCACCATTCATCACGCGTCTCACAGCTTGCGCTACCGTTGCGCATGTGGTTGACTTTAACCTGCGTTTACGTTTATAACAGCGGACAATGGTTGTAAGATCAAATGCCCTACGTCTGTAATATTACCATGTTCTCAGCAAATGTGTTAGGAACAACCGATAAAACTGAGATATGTTCTTCACATCAGTTGTGTTGATGAAGTAGAGAGCGAGGTGCACCCAAAATTGAGAAACATAGTGAAGCCCGAATTTAGTGGATTACCATGAACCAATACATACTATTAGCACATTAGTCATAGGACCTATTCAAGCTGCCCTCCCCTCCTCCCCCCCCCTCTCCCCCTAAAAACAAAAAAAATAAAAATAAAAAATAAACCAAATTTCCAATAAGTAGCGAACACAGAAGTACATCACACCTAATCTGACCTATACAGCTATTGTGGAAGGGGAAGTGTGTAAAACTTCCAGAAATGATAGAAAATAGTGTTCTGCTTGCTTTGGTTTGGTTTTACTTTCTTCTCGCAGTACCTGCTTCACATGGATCTTCTGTTGCCACTTTTCGTATCTCTTACCTCTCTTAAAACAATTTTGTCTGTGATTCAGACTGTGCAAACAAATCCAAATTGGTTATTCTGCTTTTATAACTTCCTGTTTTCGTGGTATGCGATGTGTTTATGCGGAATATTACATATGCCAAGAGTGAGAAGTAGTTTTACAGTGCCAGATAATTAGATCTAATATGGAGGACTGTATACGATCCTCTGAATTATTTTAACTCTGCATGCTTTTACCAACGATAAAGTTAGTATCAGTTTCTGCCCTTTTAAAGTTTGTTATCTAACGTGTAGAACGGGAGTGTGTATTTCGCAATGCCTTCCGTTAATGTGCACAAGACTTCCCATTGTAGTCTCTCTCACAATGCAGTTAAGATGCCAATTGAACCGTAAAACTACATTCTCATTTTATCTGCATCGTCTTTCGCGTAGTTAATAAAGGTTTGAAATATATTTCTGGGTATTTAGAGCGTTTAACGTCGTAACAGTCAAATGTCGAAATATACTGTAAGTAGGCTGTTTATGTTTTCTTTATGTAAGTAGGCTGTTTAGGTTCTTATATTGGTAACGCCGCCGCCACGTAGCGCTCTCTGATTCTGTTCGGAGGTTCTACATTCTTCAGTACAAGAGTAGGTGGTAAAGCAGTGGAATCATGAGGCATTTCATTCAGCACATTTTGAAATAAGTGTAAATATCTGTCCCAATGCTGATGCTTTCTGTGACAAAAAAGTCTGCAAAGCTTATTGATTTCTTTCATAATCCGTTCAGACGGGTTACAATGTGGTGAATACAATGAAATAAAAACAGGTTTGATTCTATGATTCCGAAGCATGCGTGACCAAACAGCAGATCTGAATTGCGGTCCGTTATCTGAAATGACTTTACTAACGTGTCCAAATTCATGTAAGAAATTTTTAACAAAGGCGTTGGATACAGACCGTCCAGTGGCTTTACGTAACGGAGTGAAAGAAACAAATTTTGAAGTAAGTTCAACAGCGACTAGAACGTACGAAAATCCATTCGATGTTCTGACAAGGGGTCCCAAGAGATCAACAGCAGCAAATTCTTTTAATTTAGAAGGAATAATAGGAAACAACGGAGCACGATGTGAGATAGTAGATGGTTTCGCCTTTTGACAAAGTTTACAAATAGACAAGACTCTTCGAATTCGCTTTTCCATATTGTTAAAATAACAAGTCGTTCGAAGAATATGATAACATTTTCTTGGGCCAAAATGTACGTAGCTGAAATGAATGTACCAAATGAGCTTATTAACAAAATCGTCTGGAATGCAAAGTACCCATAGCTTGTCATCAACAGTGCAGCGTTTGAAGAGTATGTTATTTCTAACCAGGTAATAATGCCGAATCTGAGTGTGTGCCTTTTCATGCCATTTACTTTTGATGTATTTCCAAATCGGATCTTTATCTTGTTCATGAGCAATGTCCTTTAAAGATGTGGTGATGAAGTTTTCAAAGGCGACTTTCTGAATGTAAAGAATACTGAAATTTTTCTCAAGGTTGCCTTCTGTGTTACTTTTCTCAAGCCCAGCCGGTGCGCGTGACAGCGCGTCCGCAACAATGTTCTCCTTGCCGGGAATGTAGACTATTGTGAAGCGGAATTCTTGCAGAAACAATGCCCAACGTTTTAACCTGTCATGATTTAATTTTGAAGACATAAGAAATTGTAATGCACGATGATCACTGTATACTTTTACGTGCTTACCAGAAAGAAAGAAACGGAATTTGTTAAATGCCCAAACGATAGCTAAAGCTTCTAATTCAATAACGGAATAATTTTTTTCAGATTTTGTTAGCACTCGGCTAGCAAAAGCAATGGTTTTCTGAACAGTAGTGTCATTTTCTATGGCTTCTTGAAATAAGTGAGCACCAAGACCGACTTTAGAAGAATCCGTGCTAAGGCAGAAATCTTGTGACAGATCTGGATGAGCTAGTATTGGCGCGTGAAGTAACGCTTCTTTCAAAGAATTGAATTCCAACTGTGCTTGTTCGTCCCAGTCCCAAATAGTATTTTTTCCAGTGAGAGAACAAAGTTTTGGTGTAACTAGAATTTGCATATTCAGAAAACGACGGTAAAAATTTACGAGACCTAGAAAACTGCGGACTTGTTTTTTTGTGGATAGAACTGGAATGGCTCTGATTGCTTCTCTAAATTGGTTTGTTGGCGTACATCTACACTTTTTCCAAAGATTGCACCTTGTAATTTAATCTTACGTAACGGAAGTGTGGGGCAATCGTTCGATTTGTTGCATTTGCTAAAAGCTCTTTCACTAATTACTGAAATGGGACTGCCAGAGTCAAGTACTGCCGTAAATTTTACGTCATTTGCTGTAATGTGAATCACAGGATATGCAATGTTGTTACGTGTTACGTCGTGTTCCTGGAGTAAGATGTCTCTAATGTCTTCCATTCTTACGTAATTACTATCTACGGCAGCTGTGTCGCCAGTTTCATAAGTACGTCTTGTGGCTGCCAGCGGTGTGAGTCATTGCCTATTGTCTCTTTGTTGGCGCGCATCGTTATTGGGATTTGGAGACCTAACTTCTACAAATTCACCGTGACGAGAATCCCGCCAGTTCTGATGCAGTTCAGGTCGGTCGTTACGATCATATCGTCTGTCGTCATGTCGGTAGATTCCATAGTTTCTTTCTTGTCGGTCACGTGGTGGAGAATTTCCCCTGAGTCGTAACTGCACGCTGGACCGTTGCGTCTAAACTTATTCTGTCTCCCTTGATAATAATTGTTTTGGTTCCCATATTGTCTGTTTCTCTGATTGTCTCTGTGATAGTCATTACCGCGGAAAGGTGATCTTTCCCTGTAACTATTACTCTGCCAGTGGTTGTCATATGGGTGGTGTCTGTTTTGGTCACGATTTACGTTGTAAGAATAGGTTTGTCGTGGCCATTTATTGTTTCTGTCGTCACGGAATTGTGACGGATGTGACCTGTAGTGATTGTTTTCCTGTTTTCGCATCCCGCGACTGTCTGTGTCAATTTCTAATTCTTGTAAGAGTCCCTGAAAAGCTTCAATGTCGTCTTTGCAAAGTCCTGCCAAAATAATATGCCGTAAATGTTCAGGCAGTTTGATTAAGCAAATGCGGATGAGTTCTGAGGGGCTGTATGGGTTTGACAGGTACTGATTCTTGTGCAACATGTCTTCAAAATATTTCACAAGACTGGAAAATTCAGATTGTTCAAAGTGTTTCATCATCATGATGCTATGTTTTACTCGGTCTTGTGTAGCTTGTGACCAATATGCTGAGAGTAACGCATGGTAAAATTCTCCTTCACTGTGACAATCGTGAATGACCGATCGCATTCTTACAGCTGGTTCATTCTCCGAGTAGCCACACATAAATTCTAATCTGTGTTCTAATGACCAGTTGGGAGGAAAACAATGAGAGAATTGATGGAGCCACGCTTGTGGATGAATGTCGTTGGCATAATTCTTAAATGTTTTGAATTTACGTGTAGTAATGAACAGCTTATAGTCAAAGTCATCGTGTCGGCGAGTAGCATATCGGTCATTGTTACGTCGTGTCGGCGGTTCCATCTCAAAATTCGGTCCACCTTGCCAATTCCTTTCATAATTACCGAAATGCCTTGTGTTATTATTTTGTGGCTTTTCCGTATTTCTAAGTTCCTCTTCCCGTGTTGGAGCGCGAGTGTCCTCTGAAATATGTAATTCTTGTATCACCTGCGTCAACTGATCTTGTACTTCCCGGATTTCTCTTTTGTACTGTGTATTGATTTGATTTTGATTTTGTTTGAATTTTCTTATTTGTTCATACTCTTCTGTGTCAGTGAAGGCTACGGGTCTTGTGTCATTCAGATCATCATCTACCTTTGTAGATAAGTTAGTGACCTGATCCAAAAGTTCGGCTACTTTCTCCGATAGTGTACTTATTTCCTCCATGTGTCTTTCTGAACCAATTTTCAGGGTATCTACTGTGTCCTTTAAATTTTCCTGAGTTTTTGCAAGTTGCGTAACCGAATCGGTAGATGCAACTGAGTCAATTTTAGCTTGCAAGGTCTCATGATTTTCATGAACAATAGTTTGCAGTTCTTTTATGGCTGCTTCGTGATTCTGTAATGCATTTTCATGACGCGAAAAAATAGGTTGGAAATGCTCACAAATTTGTGTTTTTACGTCATTACAGATTTTTTGACATTTCGATTCGATGTTATGTAACTCAGTAGTTAAATCTTCACGTGTTTGTTCAAGTGTGGTGTCTAACTTTTGAAGATTTTGTTCCATTGTGTCTAACTTTTTAAGATTTTGTTCCACTGTGTCTAACTGTTGCTGTGTTTGTCTCTGGTATTGTTCCATTGTGTCTAACTTTTGAAGCTTTTGCTGTGTTTGTCTCTGATTTTGTTCCATTGTGTCTAACTTTTGAAGCTTTTGCTGTGTTTGTCTCTGATTTTGTTCCATTGTGTCTAACTTTTGAAGCTTTTGCTGTGTTTGTCTCTGATTTTGTTCCATTGTGTCTAACTTTTGAAGATTTTGTCCCATTTGTTGCATTCATTGTAATAAGAATGCATTAGTGTCTGGAATCTGTTCCTCTACGCTTTTCCGCAGTGCATTTGCACCAGCAACATTCACATTTTGACAAGCAGAAAATGTGTCTTGACTCATTTGAAAAAACGATGAGGACGCAAAACCTGAATCTACAGTATTTGCAAAATATCATTTCGGATTCCTGAGGCGAGCTGTTGGCGACCCATCGATCGATAATGCTTCCCTGTTCACTACCTGTTTGACTGTCTACACCATTATTTGCCGCCCGCTCCATTTCCCTATGCACAATTACCAAATTACTACTTTCAACATTAGTTAATTCATTATTCGGTGGCGCTAACACTCTGCTTTCGTCTTCACTGTCATTTCTCAGTTTACTTTGGAGCCTACTATTACGTTTTTCACACGCCATGATTGTCACAATATTTCACACGAAAACACAAAAAAAACACAATTTGAAGAGCAAAAATAAGAGAACACATTAACATAGAACTGAAAATAAATCTAGTTAATTGCAGGCGCAGCTGCGAAATACTTAGTGCAAATCTACATGCATGCCACAACTGTTTTACTGTGCAACAATGAAAAGCCACAACTACCAAGGAAATTCTCTCTATAATTACGCGCTAGCAATAAACAAAAGCTACACTAAATACACAAACTACAAGAAAAAATCAGAAGATTCCAGTGAGGTATCCTAGGCTAAGGGTCGACATATGAAACGTCCCCTTATAACTATTTATACAAGACTGTGCTTAAACTGACACACAATGTTTTTAGCGCAACGCAATCTGACTATCAAAGATCCCTGCAAAAGAATGGCCCTGAGTAACATTAAACTATACCGTTCAGAAATCACTTACCTCACAAAAATCTTCGTTACTCGAACTACTGCAATACAGCGAGCGCCACTATTGCCAGCTAAATAAAAGATTCAAACTACAGAAGGCACTAACTACTGATAGGGATAGTTAGCAAATGAAAGATATTAATAGAGAACAAACAATGTATTTACCTTAATAGTCATAATATGTATAGGAGTTCATGACAAATTACAAAACTCCATCTCTCTCCCCACATCCACCACTGCTGGTGCTCACCTCCAACTGCGCAACGCTACGCGCTGTTCACATCCAGCTGCCGCTGCCCAACACTACAAAGGCAGACAACAATGCAAACTAGCCACAGACTGCACACAGCACAGCCAGTGATTTTCATACAGAGAGCGCTACGTGGCGGCGGCGTTAACAATATAAGAACCTAAACAGCCTACTTACATAAAGAAAACATAAACAGCCTACTTACAATACAACATAACATCTTGAGATTACCGCGGCCACCATCAGTATGATGAGAGAAGACGCCGTCTGTGTCACTACAATGGCGTTCATAAGATCGGCTTCGAGAAGATGAACACGTCATATGCATACCTAGTGCCGAATAACAGACTTTACAAAATAATTTCAGGGTTCGAGATGCAACGTCAGTGAGTTTTATCATATTAGATTTAACCACTGTCCATATAGATCCACCTCTGTAAAAATACGACCTCCATGGTGCATAAATTTTTGTTCATCATCCCTGTATTGGAACGTCTATGACAGTGTATATCATGTTGCTTGAGGAAGAACAACAATCTTTTTAAAAAAGTGACATGGAATGAGAAGAAAGAGTAAAGGAATAAAAAAACCATTAATGGTGGTACGTTATTCCTGGAGATACACCATGTGATCAAAAGTATCCGGACCCGGCAAAAACATACGTTTTTCATATAAGGTGCATTGTGCTGCCACCTACTGCCAGCTACTCCATATCAGCCACATTGGTAGTCATTACACATCGTGAGAGAGCAGAATGGGGCGCTCCGTGGAAATCACGGACTTCGAACGTGGTCAGGTGATTGGGAGTGACTTGTGTCATACGTCTGTACGCGACATTTCCACATTCCTAAACATCCCTAGGTTCACTGTTTCCGAGGTGATAGTGGAGTGGAAACGTGAAGGGACACGTACAGCAGAAAAGCGTACAGACCGCCTCCTCTGTTGGTGACAGAGACCGCCGACAGTTGAAGAGAGTCGTGGTGTTTAATAGGCAGACATCTATCCAGACCATCACACAGGAATTCCAAACTGCATCAGGATCCACTGCAAGTACTATGACAGTTAGGTGGGAGATGAGAAAACTTGGATTTCGTGGTCGAGCGACTGCTCATAAGTCACACACGCCAGTAAATGCCGAATGACGTCATTCTTGATGTAAGGAGTGTAAACATTGAACGATTGAACAGTGGAAAAACGTTGTGTGGAGTGACTAATCACGGCACACAATGTGGCGATCCGATGGGATGGCAGGGTATGGATAGGCGAATGCCCTGTGAACGTCATCTGCCAGCGTGTGTAATGCCAACTTTAAAATTCGGAGGCGGCGGTGTTATGGTGTGGTCGTGTTTTTCATGGCGTGTCACTATGATAGCACAGGCGTAGATTGATGTTTTAAGCATCTACTTGCTTCCCACTTATGAAGAGCAATTCGGGGATGGCGATTGCATCTTTCAACACGACAGAGCACCTGTCCATAATGCACCGCCTTTGGCTGAGTGGTTACACGACAGTAACATCACTATAGTGGACTGGCCTGCACAGAGTCCTGACGTGAATCCTATAGATCACCTTTGGGATGTTCCCGAACGTCGATTTCGTGTTAGGCCTCACCGACCGACATCGATACCTCTCCTCAGTGTAGCACTCCGTGAAGAATGGACTGCCATTCCCCAAGAAACATTCCAGCACCTGATTGAACGTATGCCTGCGAGAGTGGAAGCTGTCATCAAGGCTAAGAGTGGGCCGACACCATACTGAATTCCTGCATTACCGACGGAGGGCGCCACGAACTTGTTAGTCATTTTCAGCCAGGTGTCCGGATACTCTGGGGTAACATGCGAATACGTTATCTTTAAAGCCGATCTACAAATGACTTAATGAGTTTATTGTGACGTCATCACGTTTGTCGCATTACCAAGTAATAGTTGTGTGCCTAAAGATACCTACTGTATTATATTACGTCCTGAAATAATTTAGATCTTTAAGGCTTGAGTCACCTCGTATAGCAAGCAGATGTACTCAGAAACAACACCTAAACTTACGTGCAAAGTTCAAGAAATGGTTCAAATGCCTCTGAGCACTATGGGACTTAACTTCTGAGGTCATCAGTCCCCTAGAACTTAGAACTACTTAAACCTAACTAACCTAAGAACATCACACACATCCATACCCGAGGCAGGATTGGAACCTGCGACCGTAGCGGTCGCATGGTTCCAGACTGTAGCGCTTACAACCTCTCGGCCACCCCGGCCGGCTTACGTTCAAAGTTAAACGTGACATTTCTGCAGGTGATGCTGACCGTGGGGTTAGCGTGTCTGTGTCCGCTTTTTTCTGCAACACTTAGACTTTGCCCTACACGAGGTAAGGCAGTCAATCCAGAACGCCAAAACATTAGCAGAATCTGAACACTGTAGTTTGTTCAGGGCTAGTTTTGAGTATGTTGATGTAAGGGTTTCTTGCTCTCTAGCCGCTCGTTTAAAAAAAATATTGTAATCGTGATTTATTCGTCTTTTTTACGCGATTTACTTGTGCCTCTGTGAGAGGCACAATAGTGAAAACTCCTGGAGTACACCAACCCCAAAACGTGAAAAACATAACACAGTGGAATGTAAGCAACCTCAGAGGTGTGCAGCGGTGACGTCACGTAGCTGCCGTAGCTGTAGAAACAACTAAGAATAGTATCGTAGTGCCACTCACCCATGAACGAGCTCCGAAATATCCCTCGTGGTGTTCTGATCCACCTGTACACGATCAGCTATTGCTGGCCTGGAGCATTCCAAATTCAAGTAACAAAATAGCCGAAAGCATATCAGACTAACACAGCTCCTATAATTTCAGTCCGACAGCTATGTAAAGAGCCACCATGAAGCCAGAACAGTTCTTCGTGCGTTTAACAAGAGCTATCATAAGTTACCTATACTCTTTATATAACAACTGCAAATTTTCTTCAAAATAGAAATATTAATAAAGCTGAACATCAACGCTGATAATGGGCTGTCTCACATGTGGTTGACAGAAGTGGTATTCTTCATACAAGAGACTGAACTGACCCAGCATGGAAGTCGTGTAACAATGGCGTAAACGTGTATGACCGTAAACAGGAACAGGGAATAACTAACACTAGTGTCGTCTCTGGTCGAAATTAGACCAGTTGCGTTCAGCAGACCTGATCTGTGATAGCAAAAATGGTATATCTTAAAGTGTCTGAAATCTTAGCCGCAGAACTGATTCGTGGCAAATGATGTATTTTAGGTACCCATATTCTTTAAATAATTCGTTGGTTTCTCTTTAATTGTTGGATTATTTGAGGGGAATCTTTGATACACTGCACTGAAAAATAAATTTTGTGTTAATGACGGCCAATTAACTTTTACCTTATGACAGCCCAACGTCAATGCTGTTGTATCGCCTAAAGTCACCTCAGACGCGAAATGATTTGCATTAGAATATCTGTACAGTAAATTCATTAACCGCAGTTAAGATTCTCAAAATTATTTCGAATTATGTTCAGTGCATATTTAAATGTATCTTTCAGAATGACAATAAAATTATATTTATCAACATCTGCTTATTCCTGTTACTTTCGCTACATAAAAACTGTGTTTCTGTGCCTCTTCGTTTTTCAGTCCGATCCGGTAATATTCTTCTTTTAAGCACAATCTGAAACAAAAATATGGTTTCCTTATAATAAGCGGCGTTGTAGCTATTCAGAATGAAGATACTGAAAATTAGGTACACACTAAATTTTGTGGCGACGGCGGAAAACGAACGAGCGATCCACCGCTGCCCGTTTACTATAACCCATACACCCTCACACTGACGATGCGAAACAGAAATCGCTCCTCGAATTTGTACTACAGGACCCATGCCAACTTCCCTCCAAGAGACTGATGCCGTCCTCAGGAGCTGTCTCGCCATTAGGCGGGTGCTGCGCTACTGCAAAAGTCTAGAGAATATTCTGGGAGTCATTCTGCTGGTGTACATCTATGATAAATGCGCCGCTACGGTCACCACAAGGAACCCCTACTAGAACTCCAGTAGCTTGTAACGGATGCACCACTGCCCGTTTACTTTAACCCTCGCACCCTCACATTGACAATGTGACTCAGAAACTACTTCCCGATTGCATACAACAAGCTCCCTGCCAACACCTCTCCAAGACACTAATGACGCCCTCAGGCGTTGTCTTGCCATTAGGCGGGAGCTGGGCCATTGCAGAAGCCTCGATGACATTGTCGGAGTCATTCTGCTAGAGTACATCTATGATACTGGCGCGGCTACGGTCATCTTATGAAACATCTGCTGGGAGTCCAGTAGCTTGTAACAGATGCACTGCTGCCTGTTTACTGTAACCCTAGCATCCTCACATTGACAATGTGACACAGAAATTGATTCGCATATGCATACTACAGGCTCAACACCGACTTCTCTCCAAGAGACAAATGCCGCATTCCGGAGTTTTCTCGCCATTAGGTGGGTACTGGGGGAGTGCTAAGTCTGGAACACGTTGTCGGAGTCATTCTGCTAGAGTATATCTATGATACTGGAGCAGCCACAGTCACCACATGGATCCTTCTCTGGAGGTCCAGTTCGTTGGAACCGATGCACTGCTGCCCATTTACTTTAACCCTCGTACCCTCATATTCACGATGCGACACAGACATTGTTTCACGATTGCATACTACAGGCTCCCTGCCGACTATGCTCCAAGAGACTAACGCCGCCCTCAGGAGTTGTCTCGCATTACAAGTGTCCTGGGCTATTATTGCGTAAGCCTCGAGGACATTGTCGGAGTCATTCTACTAGTGTACATTTATTATACTGGTGCGGCTACGTTCACCATATCTAACATCTCCTGGCAGTCCAGTAGCTTGTAACCCGTGCACCACTGCCTGTTTTCTCTAACCCTCGCACCCTCACATTGCCGATGCGACACAGACAATGCTTCGCGATTGCTTTCTACAGGTTCCATGCCAACTTCTCTCCAAGAGGCTAATGCCGCCTTAGGACTTGTCTTGCCATTAGGTGGGTCCTGGGCTACTGCATAAGCCTCGAGGACATTGTCGAACACGTTCAGCTAGTGTACATTTAGGATAGTGGGGCGACTACAGTCACCGCATGGAACTTCTCCTGTGTGTCCAGTAGTTCGTATCCGATGCACCACTGCCTGTTTACTGTAAACCTCGCACTCACACATTGACGACGTGTCACATAAATTACTTCACGGTTGCAGATTTCTCTCCACCATGCACTAATGACGCCCTCAGGAGTTGTGTCGATAATAGGCTGGTGCTGCACAACTGCATAAGCCTCGGGGACATTCTCTGGGAGAGAAGTGTGCATCGAGCATGCAATATGCAATCTTAAACGAATTTCTGTGTTGCACGGTGATAGTGAGAGTGGAGGGTTACAGTAAACTGGCAGCGGTGCATCGGTAACAAGCTACTGATCTCCCAGGAGAACTTATATGCGGTGGCAATAATCGCACCAGTATCACGGACTTACACCAGCAGAATGACTCCAACTAGTACTCGAGTGTTCTGCAATGGCCCGTCTGCAACGCACTGGCGAGACAACTCCTGAGGGTGGCATCAGTCTCTTGAAGTGAAGTCAGCTTGGAGCCTGCAGTATGCAATCGTGAGCAACTTCGGTGCCGCATCGTCAATGTGAGGCTGCCAGGGTTACAGTAAACAGTGAGTTGTGCATCGGTTACAAGCTACTGGACTGCCAGGAGATGTTCCATGCGGTGACTAGCAACGCCAGTATTACAGATGTACTCTAGCAGAATGACTCCAACAATCTCCTCCAGGCTTATGCAGTAGCTCAGAACCTGACCAATGGGGTGACATCTCCAGACGGCGGCATTAGACTCTTGAAGAGAAGTCGGCAGTGATCCTGTAGTTTGCAAACGTGAAGCAATATCTGCGTCACAACCCTGTGAGGGTGCGAGGATTCCAGTAAGCAGGCAGTGTTGCATCGGGTACAAGCTGTTCGAACACCACGAGAGGTTCCATGCACTGACCGTAACCGCACCAGCAGCATATACGTACACTGTCAGAATGACTCCGACAGTGTCCTGAATGCTCATGCAATAGCTCACCACTCCCCGAGTGGCGAAACAACTTATTCGGGCGGTATAAGCCTCTTGGAGAGAAGTCGGCATGGAGCCTGTAGTATGCAATAACAAAGACGTATCTGCGATGCATCTTCAAAGTGACGGTACGAGGATTACAGTAAATGGTCAGTGGTGCTTCGAATACAAGCTTCTGGACTTCTAGGAGAGGTTCCATGCTGTGACAGTAGTCACCTTAGCCGCTTGTAAAGACGTCGGCATGGATCCTGTAATATTCAATAGCGACGCAACTTCTGAGTTGCATAGTCAATGTGAGGGTGCGCCATTGAAACTGCGTCATGATTGAATACTACAGCCCCCATGCCTACTTCCCTCCAAGCGAATATAGCAAGGAGCGTCTCCTGGGATTCCAGTTAATAGATTCCATTGCACTAGTGTTCGTTAACTGTACACCTGGCACCCTCACATTGACAATGCGACACAGAAATTGCGTCGCGACTGAATACTGCAGGCTCCATGCAGACTTCTCTCCAAGCAACTAACGCAGTTGTAGCCACCGCGTGTTACCTGTGAGTTCGGTGGCTAGTGTCGGATGGGAAACTGCCTGTTTACTGTAACTCTCACACCTTCACATTGACGGTGCGATACATAAATTGCGTCCGGTTGAATACTACAGGCTGCATGCCGACTTCCCTCCAAGCAACTAACGCGGCTACACGAAACGTCTCCTGAAAGACCAGTAGCTAGGTTCTGATGCACCACTGCCTCTTTACTGTCACCCTCACAGCCTCACTTTGGGGATGAGACACAGAAAATATGTCGTGAATGAATACCGTAGGCTTCATGCTGACTTCTCTCCAAGGGAGGACATGGCTACATTCACTGCACAGAATCACTCCTCGGAGTGTAGTAGCATGTCTCCGATGCACCACTGCCCAGTAACTGCAACTATCGCACCCGCACATTGACGATGTTACACAAAAGTTGCGTCCCATTTTTACACCACGTGCTACATACCGACTATTCTCCAAGGGACGCACGTGGCTACTGTCACCACATGGAATTTCGTCTGAGACCCAGAAGCTTGTTTCCGATGCACCACTGTTCATTTACCTAACGCTACATACCGACTATTATCCAATGGACTAACGTCGTTACTGTCACCGCATGGAACTTCGTCTGGGAGTCCACAAGCTTGTTTCTGATGCACCACTCCCTGTTTACCTAAACCCCAGCGCCCTCACATTGATGATGCGACACAGAAATTGCGCCACGATTGAGTAAACAGGTTTCATGCCGACTTTTCTCCAAGCAACTAATATGGCTACTGTCACCGCATGGAACTTAGTCTGGCAGTACAGAAGCTTCTTTCCTAAGCACCACTGCCTTCTTCCCTAAATCCTATCACCATAACATTGATCATGCGACAGAGAAATTGCGTCACAGTGGAGTAATACAGGTTCCATGACGACTTTTCTCCAAGCGACTAACGTGGCTACTACCATCGCATGGAACTTCACTTGGGAGTCCAAAAGCTTGTTTCCGATACACCACTCACCATTTTCTTAATAACTGGCACCATCATATTGATGATGCGACACAGAAAATTCGTCACAATTGAGTAATAAAGGTTCTATGCCGACTTTTCTCCAAGTGACTAACGCGGCTACTGTCACCGCAAGGCACTTGTTCTGGGAGTCCAGACGCTTGTTTCGGATGCACAACTGCCCGCTTCCCAAACCCTAGCACCCTGACACTGATGATTTGACACAGAAATTGTGTCACTATTGAGTAATACAGGTTCCATGCCGACCGTTCCCCAAGCGAATAACGCGGCAAATGTCATCGAATGGAACTTCGCCCGGGAGTCCAGAAGCTTGTTTCCCACGCACCACTGCCGGTTTAACTAAGACCTAGCACCCTCACATTGACGATGCGACACATAAATTGCGTCACAATTCAGTAAAATTGGTTCCATTCCAATTTTTCTCCAAGCGACTAATGCAGCTATGGCCACTGCCTAGTATTTCTTCTGAGAGTCCAGAAGCTTCAGAAATTGCGCCACAGTAGAGTAATGCAGGTTCCATGCCGACTTTTCTCCAAGCGACTAACGTGGCTACTGTCACCGAATGGAACTTCGTCTTGGAGTCCAGAAACTTGTTTCCCACGCACCACTGCCCGTTTTCGTAAAAAAATGGCGCCATCATATTGATGATGGGACACAAAAAATTGCGTCACGATTGAGTCATACAGGTTATATGCCATCTTTTCTCCAAGCAACTAATATAGTTACTGTCACGGCATGGAATTTCGTCTGGGCGATCAGAAGCTATTTTCCGATTCACCACTGCCCATTTTCCTAAACCCTAGCACCCTCACATTGTTGATGCGACACACATATTGTGCCATAATTGAGTAATGAAGGTTCCATGCCGACTTTTCTCCGTGCAACAAACGCGGAATCTGCCACTGCATGAGTAGGAGAGCCACCTATTTGTCAGCGCACTCTGCATTGTTGCCAAATTTATTTAAGATGGCGGCGATGTCGTCAACTAAGATGGCGGCATGTATATTGGCAACAGCGCATTACGTCGTCCAAGATGGCGGATTTTGGCGGGAAAATAGGCCAATTGGGCTACCTCCACTAATCTAACCCCAGAAAAAATGGCGGGAAACTTGAATTTTGGTGGGAAAATATGTCAATGGCTCTGATCACTATGGGACTTAACTTCTAAGGTCATCAGTCCCCTAGAACTTAGAACTACTTAAACTTAACTAACCTAAGGACATCACACACATCCATGCCCGAGGCAGGATTCGAACCTGCGACCGTAGCGGTCATGTGGTTCCAGACTGTAGCGCCTTTAACCACTTGGCCACACCGGCCGGCAAAAATATGTCAATTGGGCTATGTCCACTAACCTAACCCTCCAGAAAAAAATGGTGCGAAATTTGAATTCCAACAGGATAATGCATGCAATATCGTACTTGTCTTTATTATTATTCATTATTGTTGATTATCATTTATTAACATTCATTATCATTTATTATTATTTATATCATGCATGTGTGTATGCATTCCAACTGTGTTAGTTCATACCCCTGCCACCAGAGAGTGCTGCCGTGACATCATTCAAGATGACGAGTTTTGGCTGGAAGAAAGCCAATTGGGCTACCTCCACTGAACTACCATTACCGTTCTCCTGCACATTCAGTCTTTACTGAGCTGTCGTTGTCAAATCATCGCCATGTGTTCGATCTTGGAGATGAATGTGGGTGATAGGGCAGGTTTCAATAACTATATTTCATGTAGACATTCGAGGGAGGACTGTAGCCACAGTTCACTACATGAGGAGTGGAATCGTATGATAGTGGAGGAGTGTTGGAGGAATAACTACAAGAATTCTGTTCAGCAGATTTCGGCAATGCAGAGGAATAGAGCCAGAATGCATCCCTTAACCAGCATATGCTCATGCGCATGCACAAACTGCAGACATGTTTACCATCAAGCATTCACTCTTCCAAAACCTAAGAGACGTCCAGTTGTTGTCAATTCACTTCCGTCTAAGCGTATTTGTATACAATGTATATAAACTACTGGCCATTAAAATTGCTACACCAAGAAGAAATGCAGATCATAAACTGGTATTCATTGCACAAATATATTTTACTAGAACTGACATGTGATTACATTTTCACGCAATTTGGATGCATAGATCCTGAGAAATCAGTACCCGAACAACCACTTCTGGTCATAATAACAGCTTTATACGCCTGGGCTGTGAGTCAAACAGAGCTTTGATGGCGTGTACAGGTGCAGCTGCCCATGCAGCTTCAACACGATACCACAGTTCATCAAGAGTAGTGACTGGTGTATTGTGACGAACCAGTTACTCGGCCACCATTGAGCAGACGTTTTCAGTTGGTGAGAAACCTGGAGAATGTGCTGGCCAGGGCAGAAGTCGAACATTTTCTGTATCCAGAAAGGCCCGTACAGGACCTGCAACATGAGGTCGTGCATTATCCGGCTGAAATGTAAGGTTTTGCAGGGATCCAATGAAGGTTAGAGCCATGGTCGTAACACATCTGAAATGTAACGTCCAGTGTTCAAATTGCAGTCAATGCGAACAAGAGGTGACCCAGACATGTAACCAATGGCACCATATACCACCACGCTGGGTGATACGCCAGTATGGCGATGACGAATACACGCTTCCAATGTGTGTTCACCGCGATGTCGCCAAACACGGATGCGACCATCATGATGCTGTAAACAGAACCAGGATTAATCCGAAAAAACGACGTTTTGCCATTCGTGCACACAGATTTGTCGTTGAGTACATCATCGCAGGCGCTCCTGTCTGTGATGCAGCGTCAAGGGTAAGCGCAGCCATGGTCTCGTAACTTATAGTCCATGCTGCTGCAAACGTCATCGAACTGTTGGTGCAGATGGTTGTTGTCTTGCAAACGTCCCCATCTGTTGACTGAGGGTTCAAGACGTGGCTGCACGATCCGTTACAGCCATGCGGATAAGATGCCTGTCATCTCGTCTGCTAGTGATACGAGGCCGTTGGGATCCAGCACGGCGTTCCGTATTACCCTCCTGAATCCACCGATTCCATATTCTGCTAACAGTCATTGGATCTCGACCAACGCGAGCAGCAATGTCGCGATACGATAAACCACAATCGCGATAGGCTACAATCCGACCTTTATCAAAGTCGGAAACGTGATGGTACGCATTTTTCCTCCTTACACGAGGCATTACAACAACATTTCACCAGACAACGCCTCATCTGTGCATGAGAAATCGGTTGGAAACTTTCCTCATGTCAGCACGTTGTAGATGTCGCCACCAGCGCCAGCCTGTGTGAATGCTCTGAAAAGCTAATCATTTGCATATCACAGCATCTTCTTCCTGCCTGTTAAATTTCGCGTCTGTAGCACGTCATCTTCGTGGTGTAGCAATTTTAATGGCCAGTAGTGTACCGTTGTAGACCATCCTGCAGAATGTGTTCTATCGATGAGTTATTGGTGTTTGACCGCGATGAGTTTAGCAGGTGTGTAGTTTGCAAGCATACAGCCGAGGACTGCCTCCGTAGCCTCCTACACATGGAATGAAAGTACTCATTAATGCTTGAAAACATGAACAAAAATACTGCCCTCCAAATAAATTCTTTGTAGCGAGATGTTATAGAAATGCATTATCGATCTCATGGTAACATCTGCTACTGTTGGAACTGCTTGCCTTTTCTAAAGCCCACATATAAGCTTCAAGCCCAGAAGAGACGACTGCCTCTCATCCAGCAGAGCGAAGAACTGATCTAGTTCAAGAGTTCACCGCTAGAGTACACTTCGATAGGTCACGTGGTCACATCATTCAGCTAATAGGAGCACAGCTTCATGATGGCGTAGATGGCTTGTATATAAGGAGGACTCAGCCGCTCCTCGATCTTTGTTCCAGTCATTCACTAAGATGAAGTGTCACTCGCCACAGCAGAATAGGAGGAAGAAGCAACAGGAAAGCAAGTCCTAAAATTATTATTATTATTATTATTTTAGTGCCAACAACATATGATGCTTATGAATATTCGTCTTTGTCCTGTAACTGCACCCGTGACGTCAACATCAGCAGGTTCCAACCTATCCCGGTCCTGTCCTGTAGCTCCACCCATGGCATCAGCATCAGCATCAGCAGGTTCCAACCTCCCCCGGGCCACTCACGTGATGACCACGGACTCGTCCACGCAGGATCCTGTAGTGCAGCTTCTCGGCGTGCTGGAGCAGGATAGCGAGGTGTTAACGTCGCTGCTGGAGGCTACGCTTGACGGAGCTTCACAGCACTGGGCTCCTTCATACGTGCCATCCATTGATCATCGCCCAAGAGACTTGCCGCCATCAGTGCAAGAACAGCAGGTTAGCCACGCTGGTGTGGATGTCGTCGATGAGAAGATACCGACCGCCAGTGCACCTCAACCTTTACTATTCGCCTCAAGCTATGTGTTAACAGTTAGTGCTTCAAAACGTCGTCATGTAGGACTTGAAGTTTCACAATACGGTAGCTTGTCAACTGTTTTAGTGCTGGAAAACGTGCTCAAAAATATTAAAGTGAAATTTTCTGTTTTGGCATGAACTGTGTCGTGTAAGAACACAGATCAAGAAACATATGACTATCGAATATTATCCATCCCAATCCTACCAGGACATATAGTGTGGCACTATAACTGTGAGTATTCTATCAATGTATGATTATGCTACACTATGAATTAAAAGTGCAGACGATTATACTATATTCATGCAGCACTCGACTGTTGATAACTTGTTCAATTTAGACATAGCTGTAACTAGTACGCTAAAGAGACTAAATAGATGGTGTCCATATGTTCAAGCAGTATACAGTGTTATCATTAACTGCCTTCACACATGTAGCATCCACATAGAAGATATAGAACGTTGTTTTAGCACCTGTATAACACGTGTCCAAGTCTTGTGCTATTCCTCGAATGGGTGTTGAAAATTTTGAACTAAAATTTACTGATGGAATACCGGATTATTGCAATGCACCTATAACATTAAGATATATACATGCTCAATTTGAAGTGTACAAAAAGCAGCTGTTTTCCAAATACTGTACTTCTGCTGCACCATTTAAAAATCAAGTAATTTTTTCTCATGCTGATCATATTTGTAAATATTTTTAATAAATAAATATATTATTTTATAGTAATAAATTTGTCATTGTGTTTTCATTTGTCAAGAAAAAATGTCACCTACGTTAATCTATATGACACCCTTCCCTTTAAATATACCTCTTGGAGATCATTCTATCGTGTAGCCGTTGTAGCTCAGTTCGTAAGGTGACTGCGCTATAGTGGCAACACACACACACACACACACACACACATACACATCATTAAAAGCCTGTTACATGCCGGCACCTAGGACAGTAGGTACCAAGGCAGGATGGGTGAAACAACCTCCCCACAGGGACTTTGTTGTAGGTGACTGGTCCTGTGATGATGACCAAGACCAGAAGAGCAATGAGAATAGACCACTCCTACCTGATAGCATACGAGCTATAATTGTAGGTCCTTTCAACTGTGCTAAGACAAATGTCCTCATGGCTCTGTTAACGTACATAGACGGAGTCCGCTTCGAGCACATTTTCGTCTTCTCCAAAACACTGTTTCAGCCCAACTACCAGTTACTGAAGAAAATATTAGATGGAGTAGGTGGTGCAACGTACAGAGCATTCAGTGAAAGCAACGACATCCCCCCACCTGAAGATGTAAAACCTAACACTGTCTTCATATTTGACGATGTCGCAGTTGAAAAGCAAGATCAAATCCGTAAATATTTCTGCTTTGGGCGTCATATGGGTGTTGATGTATTTTATCTGAGTCAGACGTATTCCAGGATTCCAAAACAGTTGGTTAGGGATAACGCCAACCTCATTATAGCATTCTAACAAGACAATCTCAATTTAAAGTACATTTACCATGCTCACGTAGGGACCGACATGTCATACAATGAATTTTTAAGGACATGCGCTGATTGTTGGAGCCACTCACAATACCGGTTTCTCGTTATTGATAAAATTCGCAAACTGAATGATGGTAGGTATAGCCGGAACTTTCAAGACTTTCTCCATATATAAACGTGCAAAATAGCTTAGTTCGTCAGTTGACACTACAGCATGGACAAATTCGCACGCATGGCGCACACTCAGTCTGAGAGGTTAGGTGTGCAGAGACATAATGCTCACTCACATATACACCGATATCAAATTTAACGATCTTGAGGTGAGACTCATTAAGGTTGTAAGGGAATTAAAGGACACTCAGAAATTTCTTGCGATTAACCAAAACCGGATAGAGAACAGAATTAGCGTAACTGAGCAGCAGATAGAAGCCTAGGCTGTTGTTATTAAAGAAGGTAGTGTAGGAAACAAGAAAATGAAGAACAATAAAGCATATATGAAACCACGTGGTATTCAGAGCTCTGATTAGTATCCTTCGAGATGTCAACAAAGCATAAAGTCATTCAGGCGCGCAAAGCAGTTCGACATAAATTACGTTTGCTGAAGTTGGGACATATCGATCGCGAGCAAACTCTAAAAGAAACTTTTAAATCTGTTATGTAATCTATCACCAAGATGGCTTCGCGTGATAATGATCCAATAGCAGAATTCAGCAACCAGTATCCACCCGTTAAGATAGATATAACATTTGGTGTCAGCAGGCAGAGACCGTACATGCTAGCCTCTCAAACGATAAATTTATCCGATAGCACAATACTGATCGGGGATACAGAGTTTAAAAGAACTTCTGGCATGAACTTAATCTTCCTAAGGCCATTAAGAAACTTAAAATACTCTGCCGATGAGCGCAAAGTCTTTCGTGAAATACTTCACTTGACTGATCTCTATAAAAATCCTGACGGAACACTGAGAAAGCCGGAAAACTCTAAATACACGACCATTATACAACCTTTACTGAATGAACAACCTAAAAGCATCGGTGAGGGTGCAGACTTTCAGCATAAAGGAGTGATCAATCAAGTCCCGATGTGTATGTATTACCATGACCCAGATGAACTAATAGACAGACTTCGACTGTTGATGGCTTCGGCTGCTGCGGGCAATACAGCTCATTCGAATGAGGTTGTTTCGATAATCTCTGAGCTTCGAGAGAGAGGTATCATCGAATAAGCACGGAGACAGTAGTTCGAGAACTGCACAAGCCAGCACGCAAAACATACCCTCGCAGGCATGTTTTGATTAAAGGGCTGGATGACTTCTGGCAAGCTGAACTTGTAGATATGAGTCAATATTCACATGATAATAATGGTTTCAAATTTAATGGTTATTGATACATACTTTAAATTTGCATGGGCATTACCTGCGAAAACTAAATCTGGTAGAGATGTTGCTTCAGTGTTTGAGCGTTTGCTGCACACAGGAGCGAATCAATGCCCGGACAATCTTCAAACCGATCACGGTGGCGAGTTTTACAATGAACAGTTCAAGACTGCTATGGAGCGGTACGGGATACATTACTATTCTACGTTTACCCACCTGAAAGCTAGTACCGTGGAGCGTTTTAACAGAACAGTTAAAGCTCAAATGTGGATGCAGTTTAATCTTTAGTATTCGTACAGGTGGCTAGATATCCTCCCACAAATAATTGCACGGTACAACCGAACCAAACATAGTACAATAAAAATGAGACCTATCGATGTTCGATATAATTCACTCATGGACACAGTATATTTCCGCATTAAAATGCTGGACCCTCGCAAACAGAGATTCAATATAGGCGACTTAGTACGTATTTCAAAACAGAAGACAGCGTTCGAGAAATCGTACTTACCAAACTGGTACGTGGTGATATAGGTATTAACGTACTAGACGAAGCCTGCCTTGAGCACGACCTCGAATACGCTGCAAATAAGGATCTCTCAGCACGCCACGTCGCCGACCGAATATTAGCTGATAAAGCCAAGCACATAAGGCGAAGAAAAGATCTCGGAATAGGCCAATGCGTTGCTGCATTCGTAGTTGATAAAACAATGCGTGGAAAAAATAAGTTTGGCTTGGGGGTGATGAATTTCAAACGAAGTATGAAAACAGCGCAAACAGCTTTCAGGGCGAAGAACAATAAGAACATGCCCGCTTGCTTGAAAAACTGTATTCTCACTTCGAAGTGTGCAGCTAAACGTGTGTTGACCGGTGGGACCAAGAAGAAGAACAAGACTTCAATTAAACTGCCTAGGGTTATACCACTACCAAAAACGTCAGGTGGAATTATCCCGTTCCTCGTTCCAGCCCTTGCAGCCCTGTCCGCTGTAGGTTCGCTTACAGGCGGGGCCGCAGCTGTCGCCAAAACGGCGAAAAACGCGCAGAATGCACAGCCCCATCTAGAGGAAGAGAAAAGACATAATCGCGCTATGGAGGCAGCGGCCATTGGAAAAGGTCTCTCATTGAAGCCATACATGAAAGGATTAGGTCTTTTACATAAATAAAAAAAAGTCCGTTAGTTATCCTACCTGACGGAGCGCTCACGAAAAATTATCTAGTTAAAATTGTTAAAGAAAAACTTCACATTCCCGCATTCCGAGGGGTCTTCATGCGCGATACATTACCGAAGGCCATATGGCGAACTAATGAGTGCGGAATTGTAAATTTAGATTCTGCTGGTGGACGAGGGACCCATTGGGTGGCGTATGTTAAGAAAAGTGCAAATACAGTGCAGTATTTCGATTCATTCGGGGATTTACAGGCACCTGAAGAATTACAACGCTACTTCACCAGCAAAAGACGCAGCTTCTACAATTTCCGGCGATATCCGGACATTAACACATACCTGTGTGGGCATCTCTGCGTTATGTTCCTCATCACAGCGACGGAGAACCCCCGGAATGCGCGCTATATTTAGACTGAGAAGTCCTGAATGCGCGCTCTCTCCTATGCTCGTCAATGCAGGTGTGCGAGATATAAAAGAGCTGTCATTGAACGGATGGCCATCATTTGATGTTTGGATCCAATGTCGTACACTCTGACTTTAAAAGAGCGATGATCAGTATTACGAGCAAATTACTTTCCGCCGATTGATTTAAGTGCAGGGATGTGGAGTACTGCGCTAATTGGTCTAGAGACATATAATAGCATTCAAAATATCACAAAGAGCAACAATAAACTTCATCTTGAAATTGACGGCCGGAAGGAGATTCTACAAATACAACCTGGTGCCTACGATATTGATGATTTAAACGAAGTCTTAAAACACTCAGAAAAAGGTATTGAACTGCGGGCAAACATTAATACCCTTAAATCTGTAATACGGACAGAGAGTGCTACGATTGACTTTACTCAGAAAGATTCAATAGGTTCACTGCTAGGTTTTGCAAACGATCGTGTTTTGGTGAAGGACGCAAGTAAATTTTACGCATCGGATCATGCTGTAGTTATACTCCCAGTGAGTACAATCCACGTTGAGTGTAATATTGCCACAAACTCATACCTGAACGATTAATTGATTCACTCAATTTACGGATTCTTTCCTACAGTCGGCACAGGGTATAAAACAGTTCAAGCCCCCACAAACGCTATATATCTCCCGGTGACTGTTCAGACACTGGACTACCTTGAACTGCGTATTGTGGACCAGAATAATCAGCTCGTTAACTTTAGAGGAGAAGAGGTCGTTGTACGCTTGCATCTAAGGCGAGATGGAAATAAAGTATAAGGCTAGCACACCGAGCTCACAACCCGTCAGTGCGTCGCGGAAGGGCAAGGTGATAACACGCCTTAATTACGAATTCCTCATTTCAGCAGGTTTAAAACCGCAGAATGACGTCCCTCAACGTAACTCACTCAGTAGAGTATGATGACCGAATTATACGTCATGAATACCACTCACACAAACCCTACACCTCAAGCACATTTAACAAAAATGATGAAATTAGGACTGTTATCCAGCATCAGGATGCAATAACACTGCCTTGAAAGAGCATCCTGTTTCTGGACTGCACATTTAAGAAAGCTGACGGGGCTGCGGTAGAGCTCTCGAAGCTCACTCGCAATGTTGTAGCATTCCTGTTTCAAGAGATACGTTATGGAATCAACGGAATTGAACTCGACCAGACACGTAATGTCGGTATTATGTCAACCCTTAAGACGTACGTTTCAGCCTCACCCTCTGATTCAAACAGCTTGGAAAATGCTGGGTGGTTCATAGGTGCGCTGGATGGTGAGGAGGGACACAGCCGATTTACCGCGTGCGTACCACTAGAAATGCATATGGGTTGTTTTGAGGATATGCAGCGAATAATTATCAACACTAAACAGGAACTTATTTTGGTGCGGAGTGCAAGTGACGCGAATTCATTTTCTCAAACAGCTGCAGAGAATGTTCAAATCAAGATTAATAGCAGATCATGGAAAATGCCTCACACCACCGTTGCTGACGAGGAGCACTTGAAGCTCTTAAAAGTTCTGAATGCCGGCACCTACCTACATAAGAGAATCTACATCTACAATGGGATAGCAGTCTGGCATTTGACATGTATGCGAGATTCCGAGCATCATTCCTTCAGGCATTGAAAATGAAGGATGCCTACTCAATCCACAGAGTTTCAAGAAGCTAGCACCAATAATTGTGACTGACTGTTCAAAACAGAATGAGATAATTAAATGAGGGCCTATAGATGGACGGATTGAATTTGAATCTTCGATAAACTTCCTTGATCAGACTTGGGCATATGCTCTCCTTCTGCATGATAGTCTTGTTAACTACTGCCCGCTCACTGGTGTAGTGCAACGAGTTGTATAAATTAATAGACACTCTGCTAGCTCTAGCGTAGATCACGATGTTACCTGAAGGTGTGAGGATTGTAGCTGACATTCAAGGATTTTTCTACCATTAGCGCAGGTGGTTCATAATTAAAGACTGTGCATTAATAGCATTCACACAAAGTGAGGGAGTAATATGAACATTTGCATCAAGAGTTGAAGCGCCGAAACCATTCAAAGATGTCAAGTGCGAGCGTGTGAAGAAGAAGTAGAAAATAGTGTTGTCTCTGCATGTCAAAACGTAAAACCATTCAAAGATGTCAAGTGCAATAAGATGGTTAGAAGTGCGATGTGGTTAACAAGATTTCATCATGAAATTCACTGGGATGGCCCTGGTATCTCATAAAGATTTGGTGCAAGTGCTATGAGTATTTGATCACAAGGAGACAATCATCTACGTTAAAGGCGATGAGAAGATTACCTGGCTGCATCCAATCTTCAAGTATGCAGCTATTCGGAACATGGAATACTACGATTGTTCACCTCTCAATCAACTTAGACGGCGAGCGTATGAAGAAGGAGAAGAAAATAGTGTTGTCTCTGCATGTCAAAACGTAAAATTACTTTTCAAATGGCTCACAAATAAATAAATAATTTTTTTCTCCATAACAATTGTTGTTGTTTTCTTTCTGTGACACCTACATTCATAGAAGTAGGTTTATCGGTGATACTGTGCGTGAAGCGCAATCCACTGGAGCTGTCTGAACCAGTTCACCTGCTTCCACCTTGCCTGCTCGAAGATGAAAGTGACAGGACCTGAAAGAGGGAAAGTGTGTAACCTCCCCCTCACTTATCGACCTTAATGACAGTGAAAAATTAAACCACGTGTACCTAATGGAAATTTGGGAAAAGCAATCGTCACCGAAGTTAATCTGTCGGTAAAGAGGGAGGAAAGGGTTACATCTAAATGAAAGGAAAAATGCAAATGAAACTGGTGGAAATTAATTTTGAAAAGGGGTAAAGTTAATAAAGGAAGTAAATGTGCGGCCGTTACGTTAACAATCAACTAGCGGTAATTAGATATTTGAGATTTGGGGGAAATTACGGTCGCCAGTCCTAAGGACAATTACTATAGTAACTGAAAAAGAAAGGTTATTACACATATAATTAGCAGTAGAAGCGTGGCAACTGAAGGTTGACACATGTAGTGTGAAAACTGAAAGTTTGTCACAAGTAATCAATTTCGCTACACTGACTTAATTTAGCAAAAGAATTAATAAAACAGGAAAATCGAAAGTTAATTTAGTGACTGAAGTTAATAGTGAGCTTTCTTTCTGAAGCACATCGAAATTCAGTAAAATACGGTTAGTCTTGGACTACCTCAACAATCATTTCAAAAGCTACTTGAATCTACGCAATTTAGAAATAAGAGATTTAACTTTGAACGTGAATTAAATGATTCTGAACAATTAACAATAGTAAAATTTAGTACTTACCAAGCTAAGCTGCAGTCACATGTAAGCTAAAATACGGTAACAAAACTCGCACTCTTAATTTGTGCTTGTGTAATCTGAATTTTGTAGCCAGCTATGAATACTTTAACTGAACTTTGAAATTAAAGCAGTGAAATAGAATTAGCTATATTACTTTAATGCTGGCGTTTGAATTTCAACGACACTCGGGTTCAGTTCGGAAAAGGAAGGGACCCTGCTTGGTAATGCAACTGGGACAATGAGCAACAAAGGTTCATGCTACGTTGCTGTAATTTTGTGATTTGAACAGTTTTAAAAGCTGAGGTCTGCCATACACTTCTAAAACTTTACGTGCTTCCAGTCTTCCTTGTTGGTTGATTGAAGGTTTGAAGCCGTCGATCGAGGAGGTGGCGACAGTCACTCATTGTCGGCCGTCGCTGTTGCAGAAGCTGGATGTTGGCGCGCCTTCTTTGCGACACGGTCACCAGGCGAAACGGGCTCTTGATGTGCGCCAGCTAATGCTTCCCGTCCGCGACACCATGTCAGAAACTATCATCGCAAGTCGAGCGCAATTACATGCTGCCAAACCCCGAAAGCGCAGCAACTCGCGGGAGCTTTACACAACACACCTGCTCCACTCGCTACTCCAGCCAGACTCCCTCTGCCCGCGCTCCACGCGGCAGAGTTAACACTACCAAAGATCCTACACACTTTGATTCTTCACACGACCTAGCGATGTAATCGTTCGATAGCAGTTTTCCCTAGGCAAGACCCAGCGTAAAAATACAAATAATATTTACGAAACAAACCAATTATACATCGACATAAATGCATAAATATATATATATATATATATATATATATATATATATATATATATATATATATATATACAAACAGCAAAACAATTACAATATATAAAGAGTCAGAAATGTCATACCTTGAGGTAACAAAGCAGGGAAAAAAATAATAGTACAATAGATGGAAATAGGAGGATATGCATTTCCGGCGTTACAAGTGGCAGGGTCGACTTCGTCAGATGTCTGCCATTTAAAGTGACAGGACCTGAAAGACAGTGCTGTTGTCTGTTTGCGACCGGCGGACGAAGTCCATGACTCGTCATTCAGAATTCCATTCAGTCTTTAAAGCAGTAAAAACATTATAGGTCTCTCTGCAGTGCACTGTGGCTCTATCAACGTTTTGTACATATTTATCATTTTTGAATAAAAAAATGATCATGATTGAGGATGAAATAATAAGAACATTAGAACTGTTTTTACAATGAAATAAGTTAGTTTATTATTGAATTCAGAATTTTTTTTACAGCGTTTGCGAAAAATCATACAATCGTTCAGTTTTTTCATATTATATGAGTTTACAGATACATTACTTCTGTCCACATAAAATATGAAATTTCTGCTCTTTTGCAGATACTTGTTTTACATTATTCATAAGCAGTGTGATGAGATAACTATATATATTTATTACAACTAACGCAGACGTATCACAAGCTAATTACAGTATCTTTCAAGGTAAATAATAGTATTGCTAGTGAAGTTCCAAGGGAAAGACTTTCTTTTAACTAATGGCAAATGTATTTTTACTTCACAATAGTGGCTCTAAAACATTTTCGACTACAAAGACCAATAGAAAATACATTTCATTCACGTAAGTTGGTCTAAAGGTTTTTTTCCCACTACAACAACCAGGTGAACATATATCCGTCGTTATAAACATTTGTTCCAATAGAATGAACATATATATATATATATAATGAATTTAATTGGTGGAACTCACATACTTAAAACTAGTTCTGACTGGATGGCTAGTGGCAGGTGAAACTTATAAACTAAAATCTATAACAACTACTCAGATCGAAGCAGATATGAAGTTCGCAAATTTGTATTTTCTTCTTCTTCATTATAAAAGGTGGAATTAAAGATTTTAAAATTTTATCTTTTTGCTCAAATATACACTCCTGGAAATGGAAAAAAGAACACATTGACACCGGTGTGTCAGACCCACCATACTTGCTCCGGACACTGCGAGAGGGCTGTACAAGCAATGATCACACGCACGGCACAGCGGACACACCAGGAACCGCGGTGTTGGCCGTCGAATGGCGCTAGCTGCGCAGCATTTGTGCACCGCCGCCGTCAGTGTCAGCCAGTTTGCCGTGGCATACGGAGCTCCATCGCAGTCTTTAACACTGGTAGCATGCCACGATAGCGTGGACGTGAACCGTATGTGTAGTTGACGGACTTTGAGCGAGGGCGTATAGTGGGCATGCGGGAGGCCGGGTGGACGTACCGCCGAATTGCTCAACACGTGGGGCGTGAGGTCTCCACAGTACATTGATGTTGTCGCCAGTGGTCGGCGGAAGGTGCACGTGCCCGTCGACCTGGGACCGGACCGCAGCGACGCACGGATGCACGCCAAGACCGTAGGATCCTACCCAGTGCCGTAGGGGACCGCACCGCCACTTCCCAGCAAATTAGGGACACTGTTGCTCCTGGGGTATCGGCGAGGACCATTCGCAACCGTCTCCACGAAGCTGAGCTACGGTCCCGCACACCGTTAGGCCGTCTTCCGCTCACGCCCCAACATCGTGCAGCCCGCCTCCAGTGGTGTCGCGACAGTCGTGAATGGAGGGACGAGTGGAGACGTGTCGTCTTCAGCGATGAGAGTCGCTTCTGCCTTGGTGCCAATGATGGTCGTATGCGTGTTTGGCGCCGTGCAGGTGAGCGCCACAATCAGGACTGCATACGACCGAGGCACACAGGGCCAACACCCGGCATCATGGTGTGGGGAGCGATCTCCTACACTGGCCGTACACCACTGGTGATCGTCGAGGGGACACTGAATAGTGCACGGTACATCCATACCGTCATCGAACCCATCGTTCTACCATTCCTAGACCGGCAAGGGAACTTGCTGTTCCAACAGGACAATGCACGTCCGCATGTATACCGTGCCACCCAACGTGCTCTAGAAGGTGTAAGTCAACTACCCTGGCCAGCAAGATCTCCGGATCTGTGCCCCATTGAGCATGTTTGGGACTGGATGAAGCGTCATCTCACGCGGTCTGCACGTCCAGCACGAACGCTGGTCCAACTGAGGCGCCAGGTGGAAATGGCATTGCAAGCCGTTCCACAGGACTACATCCAGCATCTCTACGATCGTCTCCATGGGAGAATAGCAGCCTGCATTGCTGCGAAAGATGGATGTACACTGTACTAGTGCCGACATTGTGCATGCTCTGTTGCCTGTGTCTATGTGCCTGTGGTTCTGTCAGTGTGATCATGTGATGTATCTGACCCCAGGAATGTGTCAATAAAGTTTCCCCTTCCTGGGACAATGAATTCACGGTGTTCTTATTTCAATTTCCAGGAGTGTATATGTAATTTCATAACTCCGCCATTTCCTTCCACACATCCACCACTGCTGGCGGCTCGCCTCTAACTGCGCAACGCTACGCACTGTTCACATCCAGCTGCCGCTGCTCAACACTACAATGGCAGACAACAATGCAAACTAGCCACAGACTGCACACAGCACAGCCAGTGATTTTCATACAGAGCGCTACGTAACGTTGCCAATAAAAAAATCTAAACAGCCTACTTACATAGCCTCTATGCTCCCCACAAAAAATTTTACAAAATATTTTTGGGCAGTGGCCAATAATGATTTGATACATTTTTCATAATTACAATATTAGAGAAATCAAATGCACACACTTATTGATACAATGTTGGTCAAAAGCTAAAATTTTCTCACAGTCCATAAAGACAGTCCTGATCATTCGTCATAATAGTAATTACAGTTTTTTTTCACAAAGTCTCATTAGTAAAAGAAATTGCACACAGAAGTAGTGGATTTCCATGCAGTCTTGAAGAAGTAGTGTTGTCCTTCCAACGGAAAGACAGTGCTGACTCTTGACATACTGACAGGTAATGGGCCACAACAGAGCAAACCCACAGCAGAGTCATTCGACGTTTTGAAATGCTATAGGTAGGTCATCACAGAGCAGACCCACTGTAGTCCTGGTAGAGAGTATGGTATTGGTGGGCCACCAGAGGTGTAGACCCACTGCAGTCCTTGTAGAAATAATGGTATTGGTGAGTCGTCAAAGGTGTAGACCCACTGGAGTCCTTGTAGAGATGGCTAGCAGCCATCCATTGCGACTGTGCAGGTGCACAATCACCATTGAAGAGTCTTGCGGATAATAGAGCAAGTCCATAACCACCACTTGTGCACTCACAAAGTTTTTTGGAAGTGTCCTTAGAACCAGCAATGCTGTTATCCAGTCCCTTGCTGAATTATTAACACACATGCAAACACTAACAGTCCCAACTTCTTACCTATTGTGCATTACTATGACCAACAGAAATGTGTGCAGTGAAATGAATGCTTACACATTACTTAATTTGATGAACTGGTGTCAATTACAATATTATAACATGAGAATACAGTTACAAAGGTACAAAATACATCATTAAAGAACATAACAATACAGATAACATTTGTAGTACAGGCTTTACAACAGAATAGAAATAAACATATACATCAGTGTTACAGGAATTATGACATGAGTACATACATAAAAGATCAGAATAACTTGCGAAACATCAACTTCACACATGAGCATTAAAATAAAACAGAATAAATATTGTCTAAACATCTTTACAAAGAAAATAACAGAGTATTAGAAAAATTCTACAACATAAGTCTTATCAGATAAACATATAAAGACAGGAAGAACATAATTACACATGGGTACCCAAACACATAGTGGGATAACACAAAAGGAAAGGACAGGGTTTGTTTCATTGCAGTATTTTGCAAACAAAACTTTCTTTGCTTCTTGGAGATCTCCCTTCATTCATCATTATTCCCAAAAGTCCTATCTAAGCCTGCCTTCTGTATTCTGTTCACATCTTCTGTCAAAAATAGTTTTTCTCCACTGTACAGTATCCTTTTTTTTTTTTTTTTTTTGCCCAAACCATTTTCATATAGCTTCTCAATACATTTCTTCCAAGTCATCATAGTTAGTTTCTTATATAGTCTACCCCCCTTAAGCTAACTTAAATCTGCTGAGCTCAGATATATATACCAAGGGACGAGGCAATGCAGCATCACACAAAACAATTAATATAAACAGCAATAAAAAAACGCAGATTTGCAAAGTAAGCAGCATTAAGAAATTAGCAAAGCAATTGTAATATTACAACTAATATAAGGCAATGTGCAGCAAACAATAAAAATAAATCATTAGTAATACTGGCTTAACAGAATAATACAAAGTCAAATTCAGTAACACTATGCCTGGCAAACAGCAGCAACTTATATCTAAACATGACATAGCTCAAGCAGAAAAAATATTACAGTAAAAACAACAAAGCAGATAAGGGAAATGTATATTCACATCTTAGTGTCTATGTAATTGAAGTGGTGCACCACAAAAACTAATTCTACAAAAAATTACCAAGTACTCGAAAAGAAAATTATATATGCAGTTACTGTTATTAGTCCCTTCTTATTGTTCTTTCCATTCCAAAAGCTCCTTTTTCGAAGAATGTGGATCATAAAATAATTATTTAATAGATCTGTTGACAGAAAGTGTTCACATTAGCAAATGCATCTAAGTTTATTTTATAAAACTAATGCTGCAGCACAGCTGGAAACCAGATATTAAATGAAATAAGCAATTACGCAAACCAAAGCATAAAAATATCATTCAATAGTCATGTGACATTTCATAAGTTAGTAGAAATTCTCTCAACTCTCGTAGAAAGATGCTTGTCGTAATCAGGTGTGCAAATGTAAAAATATTTCTCGTCATTTCATTAGGCATTTCAGTAAATATCATAAATTACGAGCTCCACAGTATGCTTTCAACAAGGAAATGTCAATAGCGAGGATAATGGCCTCCCTTTTTTTTTTTTTTTCTACCTGTGCTTCCGGAAAGGCACACCCTAATGGCTTGTTCTCCAGGTGTCTGACACAGTTGTGTGCCGATGAGCGCACGTGCAGGTGGTCACTTAACTTTCTTATGGAAATATTTACGACAGCAGTTTCTGCTACAGTGACAGTCTCATATAAAAATTTCACAGGTCGAGAATTTGCGTTGCAAATGTGTAGAAACAAAATCCTATGAATATAACAGTGTCCAAAAAATTTTCGCCGGCATTGTGATACATTCACGCATTTACACACATTTCATAACTCTTAAAGTACGATTCTTTGTTTTCAACATCCTTTTTCACAAGTCAAGAGTCCCTAACTTCTATTCATTATTCATATACATATAAACACGTAATCACATTCCTCATATATGGTAGCATCATCTTATTGACATAAACATACCTCAACAGCATAATACACATCGTCGTCGTAAAAATAACATCATAACACCTCAGTCAAATCTCAAAAAAGTCATAGCTTTCTGCAATAATTTCAAACCATAAAAAATATTCTCTGCTCATTTCAATAGTGTCATCTGCCTCAAACGTACTTTAAAAATCATGATCTCATACCAAATACATCATTCAAAGCTCTCATAGTATCACAATGGGTTCGAAAAAATATGAAGAGTTCACACAGTACAGACAAAATACAATTTCGTAAGTGTGAAGTTATCCAACGGTGTAATTACGTAAACATGTGTCACTGACGTAGTAAAAAAGTTTGTCTCTCTCAGTTAAATGATCAGATAGCTGTGTAATTTATGTATTAGAGGAATATGGTACTGATGTGTAAAGTTGTATAAGCAAATACCATACTAGCTAGGGCTCCTTGTGTTTGCCAAACACATGGTACACAAAGTAAGCGTGTACCCCCCTGAGGATTAATGTAATTATACCCTCAGGTGTTACAGATTACAGCAATGGAATGAAATGTATCACGGAAAACTTTCTTTGTAATTCAAAAATCTTTAAAAATAAATGTTTTAAGTAAAAAATTAATCACTGAAATGCGTGTCCTGTAGCGCTAAAGGTGCATCTTGTTGTAAGATAATCTCTGTGGAAGTGTCGTAGTTATCATCCTCCGAAAGCTAAGTTCAAAAGAAGCCAATGTACTTACCTCATGATAAACAAAAGTGAAATGCTTTGCGTATAGATTTCTTAGTTATTACGCTTATTGTTGTGCTACGGAAAAGGCTGTCCCATTGTAGCTATACCACAAAAGTTACTACTAAAACATGTTTTACTTTCCAGAAGAATTCAGAAAAACTGTGCAGATATAAAACAGATACACCGCAAAAGCAACAATGTAAATTATGCCACACATTAGTAGTGTCGTAATAAAATCGTGTAGCTGTCACATAAACTAACCACTGTGTCATCTGGTATTTCACAGAAAGTACTTTAAATTAAGAATGTATTTTCAAGTGAACCAAAATGTTGCATTAAAATCTCATTAGCAGTACCAGATATAATGTTATTTTTCTCGGAGCCAGTCGGTGCACGTGTATGCCTGCGGTACGAGTCATTGTCTGTCTCTTTGTTGCCGCGCGTTGTTACTGGGATTAGGAGGCCTAACTTCCACAAATTCGCCTTGCCGAGAGGGCCCAGCTCTGTTAGAAACCCGCCAGTCCTGATGAAATTCACGTCTGTCGTTTTGTCGGTAGTTTACATAGTTTCTTGTTTGTCGGTCATGTGGTGGAGAATTTCTCCCTGAATTACCACTGCATGGTGGAACATTGCGTCTGAAGTTATTCTGTCTCTCGTGATAATAATTGTTTTGGTTCCCAAATTGTCTGTTTCTATGATTGTCTCTGAGATAGTCACTACTGCGGAGAGGTGATCTTTCCCTGTAACTATTACTCTGCCAGTGGTTGTCATATGGGTGGCGTCTGTTTTGGTCACGATTTGCGTTGTAAGAATAGCCTTGTCGTGTCCAGTTATTGTTTCTGTCATCACGGAATTCTGACGGATGTGACCTGTAGTGATTGTTTTCCTGTTTTCGCATCCCGCGACTGTCTGTGTCAATTTCTAATTCTTGTAAGAGTCCCTGAAAAGCTTCAATGTCGTCTTTGCAACGTCCTGCCAAAATAATATGCCGTAAATGTTCAGGTAGTTTGATTAAGCAAATGCGGATGAGTTCTGAGGGGCTGTATGGGTTTGAAAGATACTGATTCTTATGCAACATGTCTTCAAAATATTTCATAAGACTGGAAAATTCAGATTGTTCGAAACGTTTCATCATTATGATGCCTTGTTTTACTCGGTCTTGTGTAGTTTGAGACCAATACGCTGAGAGGAAGGCATAATAAAATTCTCCTTCACTGTGACAATCGTGAATGACCGATCGCATTCTTACAGCTGGTTCATTCTCCAAGTAGCTACACATAAATTCTAATCTGTGCTCCAATGACCAGTTGGGAGGAAAACAATGAGAGAATTGATGGAGCCACGCTTGTGGATGAATGTCATTGGCAGAATTCTTAAACGTTTTGAATTTACGTGTAGTAATGAACAGCTTATAGTCAAAATCATCGTGTCAGCGAGTAGCATATCGGTCATTGTTACATCGTGTCGGCGGTTCCATCTCAAAATTCGGTGTACCTTGCCAATTTCTTTCATAATTACCGAAATGCCCTGTGTTATTATTTTGTGGCTTTTCCGTATTTCTATGTCCCTCTTCCCGCATTGGAGCGCGAGTGTCCTCTGAAATACGTAATTCTTGTATTACCTGTGTCAGCTGATCTTGTACTTCCCGGATTTCTCTTTTGTACTATGTATTGATTTGATTTTGATTTTGTTTGAATTTTCTTATTTGTTCATACTCTTCTGTGTCAGTGAAGGCTATGGGTCTTGTGTCATTCAGATCATCATCTACTTTTGTAGATAAGTTAGTGACCTGATCCGAAAGTTCGGCTACTTTCTCCGATAGTGAACACATTTCCTCAGTGTGTCTTTCTACTGTGTCCTTTAAGTTTTCCTGAGTTTTTGCAAGTTGCGTAACCGAATCGGTAGATGCAACTGAGTCCATTTTAGCTTGCAAGGTCTCATGATTTTCATGAACAATGGTTTGCAGTTCTTTTATGGCTGCTTCATGATTCTGTAATGCATTTTCATGCCGCGAAAAAATAGGTTGAAAATGCTCACAAATTTGTGTTTTTACGTCATTACAGACTTTTTGACATTTCAATTCAATGTTATGTAACTCAGTAGTTAAATCTTCACGTGTTTGTTCAAGCGTGGTGTGAAGATTTTGTTCCATTGCGTCTAACTGTTGCTGTGTTTGTCTCTGATTTTGTTCAAGCGTTGTGTCTAACTTTTGTAGCCTTTGTCCCATTTGTTGCATTAACTGTAATAACAGTGCACTGGTGTGTGAAACATGTTCCTCAGTGCTATTCGGCAACGCATTTGAACCGGCAATATTCGCAGTTTGAATAGCAGAAAATGTGTCTTGACTTATTTGAGAAAAGAGTGAGGACGCAAAACCTGAATCTACAGTATTTGCAAGATTGTGTCCTGTCATTTCGGATTCCTGAGGCGAGCTGTTGCCGACCGATCGATCGATAATGCTTCCCTGTTCATTAATTGTTTCACTGCCTACGCCATTGTTTGCCGCCCGCTCCATTTCCCTATGCACAATTACCAAATTACTATGTTGAACATTAGTTAATTCATTACATGGTCGCGCTAACACACTACTTTCGTCTTCACTGTCATTTCTCAGTTTACTTTGGAGCCTAGTGTTACGTTTTTCACACGCCATTATTGTCACAATATTTCACACGATAACACAGAAAAGCATAATTTGAAGAGCAAAAATAAGAGAACACATTAACATAGAACTGAAAATAATATCTAGTTAATTGCAGCTGCGAAATACTTGGTGCAAATCTACATGCATGCCACAACTGTTTTACTGTGCAACAATGAAAAACCACATCTACCAAGGAAATTCTCTCTATAATTACGCGCTAGCAGTAAACAAAAGCTACACTAATTACAGAAACTACAAGAAAAAATCAGAAGATTCCAGTGAGGTATCCTAGGCTAAGGGTCGACATATGAAACGTCCCCTTAGAACAATTTATGCAAGACTGTGCTTAAACTGACACACAATGTTTTTAGCGCAACGCAATCTGACTATCAAAGATCCCTGCAAAAGAATGGCCCTGAGTAACATTAAACTATACCTTTCAGAAATCACTTACCTCACAAAAATCTTCATTACTCGAACTACTACAATACAGCGAGCGCCACTATTGCCAGCTAAATAAAAGATTCAAACTACAGAAGGCACTAACTACTGATAGGGATAGTTAGCAAATGAAAGATTTTAATAGAGAACAAACACTGTATTTACCTTAATATCATCAAAAGTCATAATATATGTAATTTCATAACTCCGCCATTTCCTTCCACACATCCACCACTGCTGGCGGCTCACCTCTAACTGCGCAACGCCACGCGCTGTTCACATCCAGCTGCCGCTGCCCAACATTACAATGGCAGACAACAATGCAAACTAGCCACAGACTGCACACAGCACAGTCAGTGATTTTCATACAGAGCGCTACGTAACGTTGCCAATATAAAAATCTAAACAGCCTACTTACATCCCAATATTCCGGTATTTTGTGCCTCGAATTTAGGTATGTCCTGGATCTTGACAGGGAACTCAATACCATCAAAGTTATAATATGTGTTAATATCACTGACTTTGTAATTGATTGGACGATAAGGGCAATCTTTGTAATTGCTGTTTCTTTGGCAAGCCAGGATTGACCATGCAAAACAAGCCTGATGTTTTCTATTGTGAACATTAATGAACGCCCTCTTGTTAGCTATATCTTGAGGGAGATTAATATACCTAGAGCCTCCATTTAACGGATCGTAGACATGTATATGGATGTAGAGGTGTAGGATTCTGCTGAGTGCCTTAGCTGAGCCGTTGATTTCCATTTCAGAAAACCGTCCCAATATGACACTCAAGGTGGATTTAGAAAACCATTCGGAGATTGATGTGCCTGGTCTCTCTATCACCAGATTCGACTTTGTGGGGGGTGCAATAACTCAATGCATAGAACTGAACTGAATTTAATGGCGGGATAACGTGGATTATGAACTGCGTGGAGGAGCTCCGTTTCCAGGACAGGGAGGCACGCATTTAAAAATCCAACAGGATCGCGGTACCCCCCTGCCGGGTTTTCGATCCTAGTGATCGAGATTCGCTCCTCAAAGGCAGCCGCAATCGCCGAGTGCTGCAACTGAGGTTTGGTGTCACCGACCTGATCTACTTGACTAAAAGGGCGGGTGAGAGAACTGCCAGTAGCCACAGGATCACTAATACTACTGCTATAACTTGGCGAGCCGTGCTGTACCTCACACGCTGGAGGTGACGCGTGCGGTGGCTGTTGTGAGGGCCCAGCTGGCGTCCCCCAGTGAAAGCAGCCGGGGGCAGCGCCCTTGGCCCTGGTAGCTGCTGTGGCTGCCGAGTTCCACGTGCTGGGTGGAGATGGAGGTGATGCCCTTGGCAGAAGGGGCGCCCCCCAGCGCGAGCAGCCGGGGGCTGGCTCCGTGGCCTCGGTGGCAGGCGCGTCGCAGTGGGCGCTGCTGATCGGCCGGTTCAGCCACTGCAGCGGGCATGCGCGCAACCGACTGCTGAGAGTCGATCTCTGTTTGAGATAAAGTAAATAAGTACATGAATTCTAACCATCACACACATGGTTATAAGGAGAGGGATTAATTGCCTTTCTGGCTCTGACTCCAAGGTGAGAACAATTGATCGGGCTGGTCTACTGCCCTTTCAAAAAACTCATCAAAGCCATCATCCATTATTTGGCTATAATCATCTAGAGCAAAGAAGATATTTCATAAATAGAACTCTTAGAGAAAAAGAAATAAGTTTATTAATATTATTAGAGATAAGTATTAAAAAAAACTTGCTAGTGGTCTGTTGTTGTTGTTGCTCTAATTGCCATTGAATGGCCTCGATCTCCCGATCAATGGCCATAAGACCATCAATCGCGTTTCCTGTAACATAACGAGATAAAAATTTTAGTTATTTTGAGAAAAGGATAGCTAGAGTGAAAGACGATTTATTTTTCAGTTTACTCAGGTGAGTGGTGGTGTTGCGGAGCTAGGGGTGAATCTAATTACGTAGGGGACTATGTGGGACAGCCCCGAGCTCTGCTTCTAACTTGAGCTGCAATTGCCTTAAATAACAAAAAAAAAAAAAAAATAAGAGATATGAAATAAGAAAATAATTTTTTAAGTGGTTAATATAAATGAGTAGCATATCTAATATTATAGTCACAAGGCAATTCCGGCTGTGAGTCGAGCACAGGAGTCTGTTGAACTCCAGCGTGCCCCTCAGATTCTAAAATGAAGTCCGCGAGGTCCACTATAACAATGAGGTACACATATAATTAATAACTCAAATATATATATATATATATATATATATATATATATATATATATATATATATATAGGAAAATCTATAATGAAAAATAGAAATTATTTACTTACTTGGTAATGGTGAATCGTGGAGTCTCAGTCTCTTCGCAGCAGTAGCAGCAGCAGCAGCAGACTCCTGGCTGTTGAATCTCTTCATTTTAAGGCACACAAACGCACGATACGGGAGGCAAGTGAAGAGTGAGAAAGATGACCCGTGGCTGACTCCTTATATAAGTGTGATGACGTAGTATCACCTGATCTTAGGATGAACAAATGGGTGCTGAGAATTCTGTGGCAGTGGTGAATGAGATCACTAGCGCCCCTAGTAGCTGAAAGCTGAACTAGTCAGATGGTTCCAGGACATGGTGGAGAGCTGAGCATTTTATAATTTATAAAATTATAGACAAATAATTCATAGTATGAGTGAAGATCTTATTTAGAATAGAGAAAGGATGATAGTGCGATCGATATGTGTGTGTTAGGATGAATGATTTATTATTATTATTATTATTAAAAGTATGTTATGTAGGCGTAATTCGAGGTTGATGGTATTACAAATGGCGCTGAAGCAAATGTTTTTGGAGATGAACATTGTTATCTATTTTTATTGGCAAGGGGTATATGGTAGGGAGCGAATTTATTTTGAATGAATAAAGGGAAGGTTAAGACATTTTCAACTTTTGTGGTCCTGTCTTCCTCAGTTGGGTGTAATATTACGGTATATTGATAATTTTTACTTATGGACCGTCTGACAGCAACTGAATAAAACACAATTTTAGTGCCATACGCGTTTCGCCTTCATTTTCTACAAGGCATCATCAGTGGCCTGGAATATGTACATATGTTAGCTTTTTATTTACATTTTTGTCATTGTGCCTATAGGTTATAAACAGTTCTGGAGGTTGGTATTTCCTATTAAGTAGTAATGTTTTGAACTGTACTTACAGGTTGCGTGGACAATTTGTTACATATTACGCTCCTGTTGCATTTTTGGTGTTGTTCTTCTTCTTATGAACGCCAATTTGCTGTTTTTTCCACATTCCACAGCACTGAACGCTTGTTTTAATGCAATGTTTTAGTTTCTGTTGCCGAGTGTCAAATGTTTTTGCCAAAGACCGAATGTTCTTGCCAAACTTATGAGTGTAACTATTGAAGTATCTGTGCTCTGTTCGTGTATGCATTTGTGTGTGCGTTTGTGTATGTGTGTGTGTGTGTGTGTGTGTGTGTGTGTGAGTGTTTTTTGGTGTGATATATATTTTTTTGTGCTGTGTGTGTGTGTGTGTGTGTATTTTGGTGTTATATATATATATATATATATATATATGTATATATACACACACACATATATATATATATATATATATATATATATTTCCTGTGTATGTGTGTGTGTGTGTGTCTCCAGATGGTGTGGAGAAGAGTTTTTTTTTATTTGTTTTATGTTATCATTTCCTTTACTAAGTGTAGTAGGGAGCCTGTGTTGATGTGTGTTTGTTCATTTATCACATGTTTGTTTTCTGCTACGGCTTTCTGGATGTGGAAGTTTTCTTGCATTTGTATAAGATGTTTTTCATGGTTGCTTATTCTCATTATTTTCATTTCTTGTTCCATGTTTGTAGGATGATGGTTATAGTGTTTTAAATGCTCTGCAAATGTGGAATGGTTTGTTTCATACTTCCAACATCTGATATGTTCTTTGTGTCTTGTTTGAAAATTCCTGCATGTCATGCCTATGTATACTGCATCACAACTTTGACATTCAAGTTTATATATTCCTGATTGTTGGAATTTGTCCCTCTTGGTAACTGGCTGGCTTAGGTGTGATTGAAGGGTTTGCCCAGGCTTATATGCTATTTTGAAGCGCTGTCTCTTTAGGATGTTTGCAACTCTGTGTGTTAGTTTATGTGTGTAGGTCCTGGTGTACCATCTGGTTCTTTTCTGTGTGGTGTTGTCATTGTGTGTGTTTGTTGAGTGTGTTTGTAAGTTTTCAGTTTGTGAGTTCTTTTGTATTGTGGAACTGTTGTGTTTCTTTTTTATTTGTATTTTTATTTTTTGATTGAGCTTGTGTACCACATGTGTGTCATACCCGTTGTTCCTAGCTATTTGTATGATTGTACTCATTTCTTGTTCATAGTTTATCTTGCTGAGTGGGATTCAGTTTAATCTATGTAACATGTGTCTTAGTGCTGCAAGTTTCTGGCTGTGGGGGTGGCTGGATGTGGAATGTATTATTGTGTCTGTGGCTGTTGGTTTTCTAAAGATGTTAAATGTATGTTAACCATTTTCTTTTTTAATTGTAATGTCAAGAAAATTTATTTGATTTGAGTTGCTAGCTTTGTGTTAGACTGACTTGCGGAGGTACGTATCTTGGCGGGAGCGACGGTTCATGCATACGTGTGTGTTTTTGCAAAGATGTTTGATTAGGTAATCGGATCATGTGGGTTGAATAATGAGACTTGCGTGATGAGTTAACTTAGTGAGAGCGTTCTTTGTGCCACAGAGCCACATGGTCGATCGCGTGTTGTGACGTCAAGGAAGCTTACAACTAGGTACCAAACATTCCAGTTCGAGCATGTTGGTTCGTGTCGGTGGCGAAATTCCGAACTTTAGGACCGAAATAGCTTTTAGGGGGCCACGTGACAGAACTTTCAGCTATGTGGCAAACATCTCCAACCGATGTGTGACGTCAGGGAAGATTCCAGTGTCCCAAAAAACAACTTTGGCGAAAGGTGTTCTTTTGTCCGCGACTGGGACACGTAGTGGAATGCGGACCGATCAGCGGGTGTCTGACGTGAATATGGACCAGTTCGAACCTGTCCAGAAAAACAACTTTGCCCCCAAAAGTGCAAGAGTGCGTTCTCTGTCCACCGCGTGCTGGATCGAACGGCCGACCGTTGTGACGTAGCCACGGGCAAGTTCCATCCTGTCAGCGTTAAGTGCTCGCCAAAAACAAGTTTACTTAAGGCGAGTGGTGTGGCGGACTCTGCGACGCCGGTAGCCGGGGGCTGGTCGTTGTCTACCTGGCGCACGAGGCCTCAGAGGAAGAGGAGTGCCTCAGCCGGCTGCGCGTACGTCAGCTGTGCTCTGCAGTTCGTGGTGTGAGCATCTTGAGGATGCATGACCATAATGCCTGAAATAAAGAGTCCTTTTCCCACCTTGTGACACAGCATAGTGCAAGTGACGAGATTTTAATAATTTAGTGGCGGAAGCATAAGTGACCACGAAAATTAAAACTTTGTGGACTTAGGTTAGTGGATGTGGCCCAATTGGCCATCTTTAATCGTGTAATGGAGGTGAGGCAAATATCAAATAACCCAGAATGAGATTTTCACTCTGCAGCGGAGTGTGCGCTGATATGAAACTTCCTGGCAGATTAAAACTGTGTGCCCGACCGAGACTCGAACTCGGGACCTTTGCCTTTTGCGGGCAAGTGCTCTACCATCTGAGCTCCCGAAGCACGACTCACGCCCGGTACTCACAGCTTTTCATGAGCAGTTTCATCAAATAACCCAGTTGGACACGTACTTGATATAAATAATAATAAATAAAAATAAAGAGAAGCCCGCCATTATCCACTTACTTGATATAAATAATAATAAAGAGAAGCCTGCCATTATCCTTGTGGAATATAAATTTTTCGCCATTTTTTCTGGAGGCTTAGGTTAGTGGACATAGCCGAATTGACCTATTTCCCCGCCAAAATTCAAAATACCCGCCACTTTTTCCGGGGGTTAGGTTAGTGGAGGTAGCCCAATGGGCCTATTTTCCCGCCAAAATCCGCCAACTTAGATGATGTCATGCGCTGTTGCTAAGTCTACATGCCGCCATCTTGGATGACGTCATCGCCGCCATCTTTAATAAATTTGGCTACAATGCAGAGTGTGCTGACACATATGTTGCTCTACTACTCGCACGGAACTTCGTCTGGGAGTCCACAAACTTCTTTCCGATGCACCACTCCCCATTTACCTAAACCCCAGCAGCCTAACATTGATGATGCGACACATAAATTGCGGCACAATTCAGTTAAACAGGTTCCGTGCCAATTTTTCTCCGAGCGACTAACTCAGCTACTGTTACCACATAGAACTTCGTCTGGGAGTCCTGAAGCTTGTTTCAGATGCACCACTGCCCGCTTCCCTAAACCCTATCACCAGTCATTGATGATCAGACACAGATATTGCGTCACAATCGAGTAATACAGTTTCCATCCCGACTTTTCTCGAAGCGACTAACATGGCTACTGTTACGGCATGGAACTTCGTCTGGCAGTCCAGAAGCTTGTTTCGGATGCACCACTGATCTCACATTGATGATGCGACACAGAAATTGCCTCACGAGTACTACAGGTTCCATGCCGACTTTCTGCCAGGCTAAAGTCACAACACGGAGCATCACATGGGAGTCCAGTAACTAGTTACTGATGCACCACTGCCCACTTGCTGTAAACCTCGCAACCTAACATTGACGATGCGACACAGAAGTTTCATTGCGATTGAATACTACATCTCCAAGCCGACTTCTCTCAGAGCGACTAACACGGCTACAGCCAGTCCATGGAACCTCTTCTGTGTCAACAGTAGCTTCTTTCTGTTGCACCATTGCCCATTTACTGCATCCCTCGCACCCCCAGATTGAGGCTACGACACAGAAATTGTGTCGCGATCGAATACTACCGTCTCCAAGACGACTTTTATACATCCAACTATCGTGGCTACTGTCACTGCATGGAAGCTTTCCTACGAGTACTGAAGATTGTTTCTGATGCACTACTGCCCTCTTCCCTAAGCCCTAGCACCCTCACATTGATGATGCGACACGGAAATTGCGTCACGACTGAGTAATATTGGATTCAATGCCGACTTTTCTCCAAGCGACTAATGCGGCTACTGTCACCACATGGAACTTCGTCTGGGAGACCAGAAGCTTGTCTTCGATGCACACTGCCTGTTTACCTAAATCCTAGCACCCTCACATTGATGATGCGACACAGAAATTGTATCACAGTTTTGTAATACAGGTTCCATGACGGCTTTTCTCCAAGTGACTAATACGGCTACTGTTACCATATGAAGCATAAAAAAAAAAAAATGGTTCAAATGGCTCTGAGCACTATGGGACTCAACTGCTGTGGTCATAAGTCCCCTAGAACTTAGAACTACTTAAACCTAACTAACCTAAGGACATCACACACATCCATGCCCGAGGCAGGATTCGAACCTGCGACCGTAGCGGTCGTGCGGTTCCAGACTGTAGCGCCTATAACCGCTCGGCCACTCCGGCCGGCTATGGAGCATCACCTGGGAATCTGGTTACTAGTTACCAATGCACCTACGCCCATGTACTGTGAAACCCAGCATGCTCACATTGACAATATGACACAGAAGTTAAATACCGATTGACTGCTATAGGTTCCATGCTGACTTCTTTACGAGCGAATAACATGGCTATGGTCGTGGCATAAAACCTTTCCTTTTAGTCCAGAGGTCTGTTTCCAGTACACAACTGCCTATTCACTGGAACCCTCGCTGCCTCACATTTACGATTGTCACAGAATTTGCGTCAAAATAGATTACTACATGCTCCATGCCGACTTCTTTACAAGAGGCTAATGCGACCACTGGCACATAACGGTACCTTTCGTTTGAGTCCAGAAGCTTGTTTCTGATCCATCACTGCTCGTTTACTGTAACCCTCGCACCCACAGATTAAAAGTGCGACAGAGAAATTGCGTCACAATTAAATACTATAGGTTCAATGCCAAATTTTTACAAACGACTAAGGCATCTTTCGTCGCCAAATGGAGTAGTAGAGCAACCTGTGTGCCAGCTCACTCTGTATTGTTGCCAAATTTATTCAAGATGGTGGCGATGACGTCATCCAATATGGCGGCATGTAGACTTGGCAACAGTGCACGACGTCATCCAAGACGGTGGCTTTTCACGGGAAAATAGGCCAATTGTTCTATGTCCACTAACCTAACCTCCATAAAAAACGGTAGTAAATTTGAATTTTGGCGGGAAAATAGACCAATTAGGCTACATCCACGAACCTAAGCCTCCAGAAAAAATAGGCGCAAAATTCAAATTGCAATAGGATAATGCATGCAAAACCGTACTTGTCTTTTATTATTATTTATCATTTATTATTATTATTATTTGCCTGCCTCCACTAACATAAAATCAAGATTTCTGCGGTCAGAAAACCATTTCCTTTACACCCACAACAAAAATCAATCCCGACTTCAAAATCCAACACCATAATCTATCAATCGTATGAAATAGCCCACATTCGCACTCACTTATATTCACTGCTAACCTATCAAAATCACGTCAAATAATAATAATAATAATAAATTGCCCTTATACTGACATAAGTCACCTCCTGTGAATTGGCAGGAAAAGAAGATCGAAGTCTTTATTTCAATAAGTATGGTCATCACTTGTTCTCCATCTCACACATCTTGGAGATGGCAGCTGCACCCAGTGCGCTCACCATGACCTTCACACAAGAACTGGTTTAGTTCAAATCGTCACCAGCAGAGGGACATACTCCAACCCGCCATGGTCGCTGCAGGTAAGGGAGCGACCGCGTATCATCCCCACGTCACGGCCGGTCCAGCGTTCTCGTCAACAACAAAAACATATCTTCCCGGACAGTGAAGTCTACCCACTGCCCAAAGCAGCACGTCGAAACCTGCTGATGTCTATGACAGAAAGAAAGTCATGCCGCACATTTCCCGCCAATTTTCCTTCTGCAGGACACGTTGCACCCTGTCCATACCTACCTCACGACCGCCCTTGTAAAAGCTTGATTCGCTCACAGATGCTGTCTACACGTTTCCCGCCAAAATTGTTTTTCCTGAACAAGTTAGTACCTGCCAAGACCAACCGTTCACCATCCACCACGTGTATTTCTCGGACAAAGAACGCACTGCCACGCTTTTCGTGCCAAAAGCTACTTCCTTAGGACTGGAAACTTCCACAACAGCACGTGTGTTCGGCCCTAACTTAACTGATCACCCTATTCTCATCATCCAAACAATCTCCTTCCATCACCAACACACTCCTGTATACGTGAGCTATTGCATGTCCCTAGTCGCGTGCGCAATCAATTTAATTTAACACTAATTGCCCATCACTATTTAATTAAATCGACCATGCAAAGTCCACATCGACCTCGAATCAATTTCCGTCCACCTGGACTTCGAATGAAATATTTAAACTCTCTACCGACCACTACGCCCCCTTACTGATCCATGTTCATTCGCCAACATGTACTGTACTACTGTGTACTCCACTTCCAGCAAACAAAGCCACTAACCTAAGTCACCCTTGCCTCTCTCTCTCGTGCCACGAGCGCGAGCCCACCCACGTCACAGTCTCTACCTTTATACTCTCGTCCAACATACTCCTCTGTAAATATCCTAACAATGAACCGAATACTGTTGTTCAATCAACGCCATCTAGGACGTGGCCAGAGCACGCCTTCCAGTACCTAAGCCGAGAACATCGCTCGCCCCACATGCAGTTAACCGCGAAATACTGCAATCCATCGCGTACTCGTAGCTACTCCCCTCCACAAGTCGATCTAACGCGAAGTTCACAACTCAAATCCACATCTACACAAAATAATAACTCAACCAAATTCTATATATATGCTCACAAATACTTAACCTTCTCTTTACCAAGAAAAAAATATAGCTAACAATATTCATCTCCAAAAATATTTCCTTCAGCGCCATTCTTAATACCGCGAACATTCAATTACACCTATATAACATACTTTTCATAATAAATCACCCATCCTAACACACTTTATGATCTCAAATCCTCAATTCACTCTCCATTTTAAATAAGATCAATTATTTTTAGATAATTTTATAAAATGCTCAGCTCTCCCCCATGTCCTGGAAGTATCTGCGTAGTTCAGCTTTCAGCCACCAGAGTTGCTAGTGAACTCATTCACCACCCCCACAGAATCCTCAACTCCCATTCGTTCATCCTAAGATCACGTGATACTACGTCATCACACTTATATAAGGAGACACCCCCTGCTTATCTTTCTCACCCGTCCATTATCAGCCGCATCGTTCGTTGGTTTTTTTTTTTTTTTGTTTTTCGCTGCTGAATAAGATGAAGAGAGCTATCTCAATCAGCATGCCCTCATCAGCCAAGAGGTCCAGGGTCCACGATACGCCATTACCGAGTAAGTAAATAATTTCTATTTTTTCATTATACATTTTCCTGTATATCTTATCTATTCTCCTTATTAATTATATATCTGATTGTTATAATGGACCTCACACATTTTATCCTCGATTGTGAGGAACGTACTGGAGCGCAACAGGCTCCCCAGCCTCAGCCTCCTGTGCTCGAAGGACAGCCGGACTTGCCTTGTGAGTATAATTTTAATTCTAGCCTGTTCATCGTTTACATTAACAATTTAAAAATTTATTTTCTTATTTCGTACTTCTTACTTTTTTTCTTTCTTTCTAGATCACTTAAGGCAATTCCAGGTCGAGTTAGAAGCAGAGCTCGGGGCTGTCCCACGTAGCCCCCTACATAAAGGGGTTCAGCCCCCAGCTCCAGAACACACCACTCACGTGAGCATACTGAAAAATAATTTGTCTTTCACTCTAGCTATCCTTTTTCTCAAAAAAACTAAAATTTTTGTCTCGTTCTGTTACAGGATACCCGATTGATGATCGTATGGCCGTTCATCGTGAGATCAATGTCATTCAATGGCAATTAGAGCAAAAACAACAACAGCCCACTCATAAGATTTTTTTAAAAAAAAATACCTATCTCTAATAATAATATTAATATATTTATTTCTTTTTCTCTAACAATTCTAATTATAAAATATCTTATTTGTTCTAGATGATTATACACAATTAATGGATGATGGGTCAGATGAGTTTTTTGAGGGGGCAGTAGACTGCCCCGATGAATTGCGCACGCCTTGGAGTCAGTGCCAAAAAGGTAGTTAGTCCCTCTCCTCATAATCATGTGTGTGATGGTTAGAATTCACGTGCGTATACAATGTACTTATTTACTTTACCTCTACAGAGCTCGACTCTGAGCACGTGCATCGCCCATCAAATCGCCCACGGGCGCCGTGCGCGAAGCTGCCGCCCCTGTCGAGGCCACGGAAGCCGCGCTACGACTCTCCACAGGCGTCAGCCGCCACACGGCAAGCGGCCGCCACCGCCGCTGTCAAGGTCACAGAGCCCGCCCCCGGCTGCTCTCACTGGGGCACGACCGCTGCTCCCTCACACGTGCCCTTAGCGCTAGGATTTCACCCGGAGCAAGTCCCGCCCATTCACCCCCCTCCATGCCTATCCGTAGTGTAAGGCCCTCCCCTAAAACAGCTGTAGCTGTAGTTCCGCGAACTGGAAGCTACAGCGAAGTTGCTATCGTCTCAGTCCAACACACGTTAGACTGCGATGAAATTCAGTAATGATAAGAAATTTAAGTTTTTCTGGATAGTAATATAATATGAATGTGTATTAATAAAGAAATAAAAAAAATATTTACAGAGAGTTGAAAGCATCGCCAGCAAGAGAAAACAAAAAAATAACGTGATGTTATTTAAGGGCAATAATGACAAATTTTCATTAACTAACTCACTTATTATAATACGTTCATTTGAGGGATACAGCAGAGCAAACATACGATGCGAAAACAATGGTCTTGAATCTGTTATGTCGGCAGTAAAACCACGGAAGCAGTCGAATAACTCTACTGTCTAAAATCAACATTATACAGATATAAGTCAAAGTCGTTTTGTTTGTGTAGGCCCTCATAGTAGCTCACGAACATTAAAGAATATAAAAATACCGTAAATGACATATTTCGTTAGTATTTGTATGGGTAATGGGTGAATTTTAACTTGTAAATTCTTTCAATGCCATCCCTGCGCATTATAAACGAGGTTATACAGAATTGTGGCTGTTTCTGTATGATTAGTGTCCTATACACAGTTGAAAACGTTTCAGGAAAATAATCTGTCGTTATTCTCTGCCCTGTCTGTTTTTAACCAACAGATTTATTAATTTCGTAAATGTCATTCAAACCATTTTTACAATTAATAATGATGATGTTATGTTTGTTTGCCATGGAGTAGCTATGGAGGAAATACATGCTGCAGTGTTTCACATATGTAAAACGTCCTTCATGCGGTGCAAAGTAATTTTGATGCCCTTTCGAAGTATAGTGAACATTGGTGCTTGTTTCACATATAGTGTCTGAGTTCTGAAACTGAAGTGTCAAGTATACTGTGGTTCCACATTCTCCAAGCAATTTATTCTTTTAGGGTAGGTTTTTCCAGTTTTAGTTTTGGGTGCTTTTTTTCGCATATAAGCATGTTTGTTCATAGGCTGTTCATATGAATACTGAGTTCTCGTATTTAAAGAATTCATTGCTAACTTGTTTTCTCTTATGTTTGCTGTGGAAGTAGCTGGCACAGCTGAGACCAATTGTGGACGTTTTTTGTAACATGCCTTCTAACTATCTAGCAAAATTTAACACCTAAGAAGTTATTAATTTAACATTCACTCCAAAAAGTTTGAAAATTATGTCTGTTTGCATAATCTATTGTAAATCTATTGTAATTTCACAATTGTGCCTTGAAATCAATTTTTAATGTGCTGGAAAAACTTTTGAACTGTACATATATACTTCGCCACAATATGAATAAAGAAGCACTTCTGTTTTTTAATTGTTTGTTTTTATATGTTAACGAGTGCCTGCATCATTGTATATTCTACAACTTAAATTAATTTCACTTGCAAAGTGATGATAATAGGGTGTGAGGGAGAGATAGGTTGTATACTATAATTTTTTTAAAACATCTGTGGACAGTTCCATCCTTAAAGACATAACATTTGTATAATTGAAAGTGAAGGAAAAACATGAAAATAAAATCCATATGCTACTTAGTTTTGTATGGAGATACCTCAATATGAACAACATACAACCAAGATCTTATCAAGCACTCCACACACATCTTCTCCTAAAAAAAATAAAAGTTAGTGTTAATATAGAATGAGGGAATTTAATAATACTACTGGCTCTGTGTTGGGCTCGTGGAACTCGGTATATGAAATGTTGCAGATGTAACATCTTTAGTATAACTTATTGTGAAAGACTGGATTATATACTTGAAATGTTAAAATAATTGTGCAGTTTAATGTTTATGACCAAATGAAGAGCATTAAAATAACAGATGTAATATGAAAGATTTAATTTCGGTACTGAAAAATTTAATCTTTCCCTATATTCTGTGATAGGTTCTTGTCAACTTTATCATCCTCTTTTGGCCATACAAATTATTTCCCCTTTCTGTCAAGCGATTTAACTACATTTTTTTCACGTTGTTCCCTGGCATGTTGTCCAACAAACTAGTGCTAATGTCCTCATTCAGAACCAGGTTTAATAATAACCCACTACACATTAAACAATGACAATTTTTCACTAATGTGACACGCAATGAAAGAATTTAGGAATGTTTCTTCTTGATTACTCTGGTTGCTGTTAGGTATGAACTGGAAGTCTGTGCCATTTCCAAACAACAACCTCATTTACTGTTCATTTCCTGATGGTACAAAGACTATGCACTTGAGTGCTTGGGAGAGACCTGGTGATATTCCGATGCAGCCGTACCTGGTCAGCTTAGGTTTTCACCTTCACCACTGGAACTTACGTTATTACAACTTTTATTTAGGGAGTTTTTACATTGCATAGAAGACGTGCAGTCAGTAGTGAGAGTTTGTCTAGCTTTCACACGAAGCCAAACCTGATGATCTGTTTCCATCACATAATATTTCCATCACTTTAAGATAATAAGTTTTTTTTCATGAAGTACTCTTTTCTGATTAATAGCATGAACACCTAGCTTATCATCTTGCAGACAATCAGATACAATGGCATATGAAATTGGACTGATAACTGTGTAAATAGTGATTTGTTCATTACTTCAGCGTGTACTCCTTGCCTCATTCTGATGACCAATATGATCTCACTTAAATCAGTCTGGAGAGCACAATAATGTTTCCTTCAAACACTCTGAATGCTGCATGCACAGTGATGGATGTTTCACCACCATGCTAGCAAGCACACAGCATCAGCCTCTGTTGTGGGAACCTGCACCCATAGTGTTAAATATAAAATTATGGCAGTAAATGAGTTAAAAGAACTACTTTATTGTATCATTTCTAAAATATAATAAGGTGTTTCCAAATATTGTATGAAATTTTTTGGTGGTCTCCAAATGATTTACTAAAACAATGAAATAGCAAAGTAACATTTTATACCAAATGCAGTGTACCAAAAGTCATGGTTTTTATCCATTTTCAGTAAATCATCATCTGCCCATTTTCTATAAAAATATAAATTATACCTCTTTATAGTGTTAAGTATTGTATAATTTCAGAAATTGTACATTATGACTTTTGAACTGATGCACAGGAAGACAAAATCTATTTCATTTCAAAACTCAGCTTTTTTATTTGACTTTTTGTGGAATTACAAACCACCCGAATGGATTGCTGTATCATCTATGCATTTAAGAAAATAAACTGATAAAAAAGAGAATTATTTATTTTCAAATGGTTGAAATGGCTCTGATCATTATTGGACTTAACATCTTAGGTCATCAGTCCCACAGAACTGAGAACTACTTAAGCCTTACTAACCTAAGGACATCACACACATCCATGTCCAAGGCAGGATTTGAACCTGTGACCATAGAGGTCCGCGGTTCCAGACTGAAGGGCCTAGAACTGCTCACCTACACTGGCCAGCTATTTATTTTACTGATGAAAATGGAAGTGAAAGATATCATACACTCCTGCATGTTATTCAATTAAAGGAAACCACAGAAGAACAAATTGAAATTAACAGAGGTGCACCACACCTGTGGCCATCTTTATTCTTAGCCAATAAAAATCTGTAGTAGGGAGGGACACAGTGAAGGGTAACTGGAGTAAGTGTATCCATGTATAAAACCATGCAAATTTATTTTTCAGTAATAGGATTTCCATTGCTGCACATGTGTTAGAATAATAATTATAGTCATTTATCTTGAGATGTGTTAATTTGTTTCCAAACTTGTAAATTTCCACAGAGTTGCCATATACTTCTACAGATTGTTAAATTTTCATCACTAACCATGATCATTGAATACAGAAGTGTGAAAGAAATCAGATATTTTAGTTGGAAAAGTTTACCTTTTGTGTTGTTTTCATCGAGTGAACCATTAATGAATGTGTTCATTACATTTGTCAGGCAATTGACCAAATACACAGTTCCAACCCATCTGATATAAAATGATCTTCTGGAAGTGAAGTATGTTGTCAATATTTGCTCTCATAGAAGCTGCCACTTTTGGAACAGCTGCAGTCAAGGTATTAATGAATTGTTGATACCAGTAAATGCACAAGTAGGTACATACAAAAGAAATTTATTCTTTCTCTGATATGTAACCTACATAGTAACTCTGGATTAACGTAGTCTTTTACAGATCCATAACTTTAAATGGTGATTACTGAGTTATGCAGTTAGCTCGGTTTTAAATTTATGTTGGTTCAAAACTCTAACTTTCACAAGTGTTGTAAGTTTATTGTAACACAACAAAAGCACTTCCCTAGAATTTGAATATGGGTGGGAAGCCTATGTGTATTGCATATTGTAACTTGTAATGATTATATATTTCATGATTTATCTAAAATTTATTGTAACTAACAGAGACAAATATCACTAGTATTGCCACTTCTCTTCAAAGGCCTTCTGCATAGTGCTCCAAGTATCAAAAAATTGCTTGTTCATGTCAAAGTAAAAGGTTTGGTTATTTTAGTAAATAATAAAGTTTTTTGAGCTAGTAAAATATTTTGAGAATATGAAAATTTTTGTTATTCCAGATTACATCCAGTCACACCTAGACCATATAAACAGGCTCTTGTGTAGCACTTTCATTTCTCTGTAGCTAATGAGATCACTTGCCATACTTCAGGTGCATAAGTGCAAACTTGTTACACAGATCATCTGAAAAAGTCAGCTAGTAAGAAATGGTTATGAAGTTACTTGTCATCCAAAATAACAATACTAATCCAAATGAAGGGGTCTTCAACTACTAGTGTCTTTTATGCAGAACAAAATCACAAAGCTATTACATTACTGTGAAGTTTCAGCAGCACCACTTCAGATCTCCCACACAATTACTAGCTTGGAACTATGTGAAATGAGCAAGGAAATAAAAAAAAACACAAATTCTAATATGACATACTTTTATTGCCTCAGTAAAATTTTTATAACAACTTAATACATCAGAATCAAACAAATGTGGAAACAGTGTAAGTGACATACAAGTGGACATCTGATAGGTCAAATAGTCAGTTGGCTTTGGTAGTGTGATATGCACAACAGTAATGCTGAAGTTCAACAGTCAGAAATAATTTTGGTGTGTTAACTCTATTATAAATGATTAAAAGATTTACAGTGCTTACTACAGTGAAACAACTCTGAACATTTCCAAAGGGACAGAAGCATGTGTTCCAGCTTCACCCAAAATAATAATCTTTCTTGAATGTTTTGAAATAACTCAGAACTCCAATTAAATTATGATTACTGTTTATTGAGGGAGCCAAATATCATTATTGGCTCACTTCCCATTTTCCAAAAATACTCTGAGACTTAAGCAATGAAGACAATACTCATGAGTCTAATTATATAAAAGGACAAATAACTCCCAAAGGTCATTTAAAAAAAGTAACAGACACAAATAAAAAATAAAATAGTGTATACATTAAACTATATCCTACAGTGTGCCAAAATGTAGCAAATGATGATATGTCCTTATATGGACATTACACAATCAAACAAAAATGCTGGGCACCAATAACATAGCAAATCTAGAATGAGATTGCCAAATTACACTGATCAAAATGTGAGAACTGAGAGATGACATAATATTTTTCATTTACACAGAAACATACATTCATACAAGCTCACAGTCAGAACATACATGATACATCTATTTACAAAAGAATAAATATGCTAACACATCATCCACAGATTCTATGTGAAGTGGTTTTCATGGACATGAAGTAAATAAATAAGTCCTAAACATATCATCATTTAAGAAGTAATAATAAACTTTAAAGACAATATGTAAATCCACAATATACTGGAGTACAAAACATTCTTAACCTTTTGTAGACACGCACCATCAAACAGAAAATCAGAGTCCACACATACTTACACAGAATATATTACTCATTCGAACATGTACAGAGGTAAAATTTTCCAAACAATTTGTGTTATTAGGTAGACTTGGTACATCAGTTAGTTCTACAAATAAATTTGTGAATGGAGTTGAGGAAGTTAGCCACCAGTTACCCATTTAACCTTCCCTGAAATTGAATGTATTACTAGTTACATGTTTTGAAGAGACAAATTATTTAAGTGTTGTGTTCTTGAACAATAACCACCTTCAACACCAAAGTAACTACATTTGCATCTTTACTGTAGATTACTCTTATTTCTAGTAATGAACCATGAACTAACTGTTGATTTAAGCTGGCCGGAGAGGCCAAGCGGTTCTAGGCGCTACAGTCTGGAACCGCATGACCGCTACGGTCGTTGGTTCGAATCCAGCCTCAGGCATGGATGTGTGTGATGTCCTTAGGTTAGTTAGGTTTAAGTAGTTCTACGTGTAGGGGACTGATGACCTCAGAAGTTAAGTCCCATAGTGCTCAGAGCCATTTGAACCATTTTGTTGATTTAAAGAGATACTGTACATTGTGGCTGTTTTTACCACTTGTAGCTGTATGTTGTAATAGTGTTTAATAATGAGTTCTTTTAAGTGTGAAGTTTGCGCCAATGAGTATAGTTACCGCAAGACTCTGAAGAGGCATATATCCACAGCCCATCCACAGAAGCTGAGCGAAATGATGCCTCCTGTTACAGATAAGGAGCCTTCGTGTACATACCAATGCTACATATGCGACAAGGATTTTACTTGTAAAGGTAGTTTAAAACGCCACCAACAAAATATTCATGGCCAACCGCAACAGCAAGGGTTTAAGTGTACAATGTGTGCATTTGAAACCGATTCAAAAAAGTGCTGGATCGATCATTTCCAGTCTGTACACGGATTATGTGTGAAACCAGAAGCCCTGGAATTCTCCAGTGAAGAAGAATTTTTAAAATGGAAAGAAGAAATGGAATGTGCTACACATTCCAAATTCTGCTTCACGTCTGCTGTGCAGCGAGCTACCTTAATTTAAGTATTAACTGTATTTTTCTTACTTGTCACTTCTTCTTCCGTGTGTATTTGCTTTTAGGAAGCTTTAATTTTCGAGTGCTCTTAATAGTGTTCTATAGATTTCGTGTTTGTTTTGAATACAGTCAGAGAGAGTCCCTTTAGTCAGCCATAGTCAGTGTCAGTGTCGTCGTAACTGCCGCCTGCTTCACGTCTGCTGTGCAGCGAGCTACCTTAATTTAAGTATTAACTGTATTTTTCTTACTTGTCACTTCTTCTTCCGTGTGTATTTGCTTTTAGGAAGCTTTAATTTTCGAGTGCTCTTAATAGTGTTCCATAGATTTCGTGTTTGTTTTGAATACAGTAAGAGAGAGTCCCTGTAGTCAACCATAGTGCCAGTAGTGCTAGAGTTTGTTTTCAATACAGTCCAGAGACAGGTAGTGCTATTTTCATTGTTTTCTACAAGAAGTGACTAGCAACCACAGTTTAGTGAATAAGCAGCCACCTTTAGTGAATTAGCAGTCTAGTTAAAGGTTGATTAACTCTCTTCAGTAAATTGTTTCCTTAGGATGGATAGGATGTGTGACTGCTGTGTACGGACGCAGGAGGAGCTGGCCACTGTTCGCGAACAGCTGAGCGTGTTGATGGCCGCGGTCAGCCGTCTTCAGGCTGCTGCCTCGGAGTGTAGCGGCAGTGGGGAGTCTGGTGCGTCGCAAGGTACACCCCAGGTGTTACATGCTTCACCCACTGTCCCTGCTGTCGAGACATCTTCGCGGGTACCGGGCGCGGTTGGGCCACCCTCTCCCCAAGGGGAGTGGCGGGTTCAGCGGCGTTCGCGGCGCACGAGGCGGAAGGTCAATGTGGAGGCTGGCCGTGTGGCATCGCCCGCTCTGCCTGTGAGGGGACGTGTGGCTGCTCCTTCAGCAAGGTCCGAGCAGGCACACGGGGGGAGGGGTTTATTAGTTATTGGGAGCTCCAACGTTAGGCGGGTGATGGAGCCCCTTAGGGAAATAGCGAGAAGGTCGGGGAAGAAGGCCAGTGTTCACTCTGTCTGCTTGCCGGGGGTCTCATCCGAGATATGGAGGAGGCCCTACCGGCGGCGATAGAGAGCACTGGGTGCACCCGACTGCAAATTGTTGCTCATGTCGGCACCAATGACTCCTGCCGTCTGGGTTCAGAGGTCATCCTCAGTTCGTACAGGCGGTTGGCGGAATTGGTGAAGGCGGAAAGCCTCGCTCGCGGGGTGGAATCAGAGCTAACTATTTGTAGTATCGTTCCCAGAACCGATCGCGGTCCTCTGGTTTGGAGCCGAGTGGAAGGCTTAAACCAGAGGCTCAGACGATTCTGCGGAGATCTGGGGTGCAAATTTCTCGACTTCCGCTATCGGGTGGAGAAATGTAGGGTCCCCCTGAATAGGTCAGGCGTGCACTACACGCCGGATGCGGCTACAAGGGTAGCGGAGTACGTGTGGAGTGCACACGGGGGTTTTTTAGGTTAGAGAATCCCCTCCCTAGGCCCGACAAGACGCCTCCTGAGATGCGGCAAGATAGGAGTAGGCAAAATGCAACAGGGAATAACAATATTAATGTGCTAATAGTAAACTGCAGGAGCGTCTATAGAAAGGTCCCAGAACTGCTCTCATTAATAAACGATCACAACGCCCATATGGTACTAGGGACAGAAAGTTGGCTGAAACCAGACGTAAACAGTAACGAAATCCTAAACTCAGATTGGAATGTATACCGCAGAGACAGGCTGAACAGTGAAGGGGGAGGCGTGTTTATAGCGGTAAGAAGTGCAATAGTATCGAAGGAAATTGACGGAGATCCGAAATGTGAAATGATTTGGGTGAAGGTCGCGGTTAAAGCAGGCTCATACATGGTAATTGGATGTCACTATAGGCCCCCTGGCTCAGCAGCTGTTGTGGCTGAGCACCTGAAGGATGATTTGGAAAATATTTCGAGTAGATTTCCCCACCATGTTATAGTTCTGGGTGGAGATTTTAATTTGCCGGATATAGACTGGGAGACTCAGACGTTCATAACGGATGGCAGGGACAAAGAATCCAGTGAAATTTTTTAAGTGCTTTATCTGAAAACTACCTTGACCAGTTAAACAGAGAACCGACTCGTGGCGATAACATATTAGACCTTCTGGTGACAAACAGACCCGAACTATTTGAAAAAGTTAACGCAGAACAGGGAATCAGCGATCATAAAGCGGTTACGGCATCGATGATTTCAGCCGTAAATAGGAATATTAAAAAGGGTAGGAAGATTTTTCTGTTTAGAAAAAGTGACAAAAAGCAGATTTCAGAGTACCTGTTGGCTCAGCACAAAAGTTTTGTCTCAAGTACAGATAGTGTTGAGGATCAGTGGACAAAGTTCAAAACCGTCGTACATTATGCGTTAGATGAGTATGTGCCAAGCAAGATCGTAAGAGATGGAAAAGAGCCACAGTGGTACAACAACCGAGTTAGAAAACTGCTGCGGAAGCAAAGGGAACTTCACAGCAAACATAAACATAGCCAAAGCCTTGCAGACAAACAAAAATTACACGAAGCGAAATGTAGTGTGAGGAGGGCTATGCGAGAGGCGTTCAATGAATTCGAAAGTAAAGTTCTATGTACTGACTTGGCAGAAAATTCTAAGAAATTTTTGGTCTTATGTCAAAGCAGTAGGTGGATCAAAACAAAATGTCCAGACACTTTGTGACCAAAATGGTACTGAAACAGAGGATGACAGACTAAAGGCCGAAATACTAAATGTCTTTTTCCAAAGTTGTTTCACAGAGGAAGATTGCACTGTAGTTCCTTCTCTAGATTGTCGCACAGATGACAAAATGGTAGATATCGAAATAGACGACAGAGGGATAGAGAAACAATTAAAATCGCTCAAAAGAGGAAAGGCCTCTGGACCTGATGGGATACCAGTTCAATTTTACACAGAGTACGCGAAGGAACTTGCCCCCCTTCTTGCAGCGGTGTACCGTAGGTCTCTAGAAGAGACGTTCCAAAGGATTGGAAAAGGGCACAGGTCATCCCCGTTTTCAAGAAGGGATGTCGAACAGATCTGCAGAACTATAGACCTATATCTCTAACGTCGATCAGTTGCAGAATTTTGGAACACGTATTGTGTTCGAGTATAATGACTTTTCTGGAGACTAGAAATCTACTCTGTAGGAATCAGCATGGGTTTCGAAAAAGACGGTCACGTGAAACCCAGCTCGCGCTATTCGTCCACGAGACTCAGAGGGCCATAGACACGGGTTCACAGGTAGATGCCGTGTTTCTTGATTTCCGCAAGGCGTTCGATACAGTTCCCCACAGTCGTTTAATGAACAAAGTAAGAGCATATGGACTATCAGACCAATTGTGTGATTGGATTGAGGAGTTCCTAGATAACATGACGCAGCATGTTATTCTCAATGGAGAGAAGTAAGAGTGATTTCAGGTGTGCCGCAGGGGAGTGTCATAGGACCGTTGCTATTCACAATATACATAAATGACCTGGTGGATGACATCGGAAGTTCACTGAGGCTTTTTGCAGATGATGCTGTGGTGTATCGAGAGGTTGTAACAATGGAAAATTGTACTGAAATGCAGGAGGATCTGCAGCGAATTGACGCATGGTGCAGGGAATGGCAATTGAATCTCAATGTAGACAAGTGTAATGTGCTGCGAATACACAGAAAGATAGATCCTTTATCATTTAGCTACAAAATAGCAGGTCAGCAACTGGAAGCAATTAATGCCATAAATTATCTGGGAGTACGCATTAGGAGTGATTTAAAATGGAATGATCATATAATGTTGATCGTCGGTAAAGCAGATGCCAGACTGAGATTCATTGGAAGAATCCTAAGGAAATACAATCCGAAAACAAAGGAAGTAGGTTACAGTACGCTTGTTCGCCCACTGCTTGAATACTGCTCAGCAGTGTGGGATCCGTACCAGATAGGGTTGATAGAAGAGATAGAGAAGATCGAACGGAGAGCAGCGCGCTTCGTTACAAGATCATTTAGTAATCGCGAAAGCGTTATGGAGATGATAGATAAACTCCAGTGGAAGACTCTGCAGGAGAGACGCTCAGTAGCTCGGTACGGGCTTTTATTGAAGTTTCGAGAACATACCTTCACCGAAGAGTCAAGCAGTATATTGCTCCCTCCTACGTATATCTCGCGAAGAGACCATGAGGATAAAATCAGAGAGATTAGAGCCCACACAGAGGCATACCGACAATCCTTCTTTCCACGAACAATACGAGACTGGAATAGAAGGGAGAACCGATAGAGGTACTGAAGGTACCCTCCGCCACACACCATCAGGTGGCTTGCGGAGTATGGATGTAGATGTAGATGTAGATGTAAAAGCTGTGGCACTAAATTTTACGAATAGGGCCCCACACGTTATTACGTTTGCCATCGCTCAGGTCAGTTTACCTCCAAAGGTGATGGGAGAAGACATCTGAAATTGACAGGAAGCAACAAAATTAATGGCAAGTGCCCTGCAGAGATTAAAGTCCAATACAAAGAAGGAAAATGCCATGTTACTTTTGTGTCCACTCACGTTGGTCACGATCTGGACCTAAGTCATCTCAACCTGACGGAAAAAGAACGGATGAAGATAGCTGAAGAGATTGCTGCAGGAATCCCATTTCCTACTGTCCTCCAAAAAATTCAAGAAACAGTGCAGAGTTCTAATTTGGAGAGAGTGCATCTTACAACGATGCAGGATTTGCATTATATTGCAGCTGCGTATAACCTGTCTTCAGAGTCAGTTAGACATTCAAATGATGCGATCAGTGTTGATACTTGGGTGCAAGAAGTGCAGCAAAGTGACAATCCATGTGTATTGTTCTATAAGCCTCAAGAAACAATTAATGATCTGTACCCTGAACTGAAAAGTGAAGACTTTGTATTAATTATAATGAACAATGCACAAGGCGAAATATTAACTAAATATGGAAGTGACTGTATTTGTGTCGATGGAACTCATGGCCTAAATGGCTATGATTTTGAAGTTACAACATTACTTGTACTGGATGATATGAGGCAAGGATTTCCATGTGCTTTCCTCATATCGAACAGGAATGATTCAGATGTTTTGAGTATATTTTTCAATTGTGTTAAGTCTCAGGTTGGACAGATTTCCCCAAAAGTATTCATGACGGACCTGGCAGAATCGTATAGTATCGCTTGGAACAAAACAATGGGACATCCTGAAATGAGACTTTTCTGTACCTGGCACGTCGATAGAGCCTGGAGGGCCAATATTAAGAGCAAAATTAGAAGTTTGGACAAGAGAAACGAGGTGTACAAACTTGTTAAATCGTTAATGCAGGTAAGAGATGTGCTGTGTTTCAAGAATCGTTGGTAAAAGCATTGCAGAAGCTCAACAGCGATTCAGAGACTTCAGAATTTGGTCACTATTTCAAGACGTATTATGAAAAAAATGTGAAGTGTTGGGCATATTGTCATAGGATGCGGTCCGGACTCAACACAAACATGCACCTGGAGAGCATGCATAAGACATTGAAATATATACATGCTAATGCAAAGCAGGTAAAACGTTTGGACAAAGGTATATCCGCTTTGATGTCGCTTGTAACAGCAAAGCTGTTTGACAGGCTCATTGTCAACGTGAAAGGGAAGCTAACAAGTAAAATGAAAAACATTCGCCGTAAACACAAATGCAACATTCTGATGAATAAGGACTCAATTAGGAAGGTAGGCAGAGGTTGGGAAGTACCAGCCACAAAATCACATGAAGTTTACCTTGTAGAAGAAAATAATATCTTCTGTAACTGTAAATTAGTGTGCACTGACTGTAAAGTGTGCATTCATAGGTATTCCTGCACACGTATTGATTATAGCATTAAGTTAAATATGTGCAAGCATATACATAATGTTTGCCAACTAGACAGTACAGAACAAAATCCTTTTGAAATTTCTGAATTACAAGATGCAGTAGCTACAGATGTTGGAGATATGTCTTGCATTAATGAGAAAGAAGTGATTTTGAAGCAAGTAAGTGGAAATGCTAATTCCTGCACCCCAGAAGCATTGGCAGAAGAGAAGAGAAAAATTATTTCTAGGTTTTCAGAAATTGTTTCTGGTATGTCAGCTACTGAAGTTCAGCTGGCTAACAAAATGGTGACTTCGTTGAAGGTTAATGTAGGTGCTGTTCGCACCAGTAGTGGTATCTCTTTCATTAGCCCACAAAGAAGTCTCAAGAGGAAACTTTTGCCCCAGAGGAGGCTGTTTTCAACAAAGAAGAAAAGTTCCTCAAAATGCATATCCATGGCAGTTCCTAATGCAGAAGAAACTAACAAGATCCTGAGAACACTTCTGGATGAAGGTCTGTACCATTAATTTGCAACTATTTGCATTTAATATTAAAATATTTTAAATGTTCATGTGCCCAAATCTGTTGTGAATAGTTCTACATTGGGATGTAGTATGAACATTCTGACATGAAAATGACTTTAAAATTTTATCATTACATAACATGCCTCATACAAATGAAGGTAGTGACATAAGTGCCCTATCAATTCCACCTCTTTACACAAACTGATAACCATAATCTAGGTTATAATACATATGTAGTTACTTCTTCAGGTAGACAATACATGGTTATCACCGAAGGTAATAATCTATTGTGGTAGTGCATATGGTGTTACTTCTTTAGACAGATAGGGCTGCTACTTTTAGTGAAGTAGATCAGGTCGGCGATACCATACCTCAGTTGCAGTACTCGGCGATTGCGTACGCCTTTTGAGGAGCGAATCTCGATCACTAGGATCGGAAACACGGCAGGGGGGTACCGCGATGCTGGTGGATTTTTAAACGCGCGCCTCCCTGTCCTGGAAACCGAGCTCCTCAAGTTGTCCAAAATCCGCGTTATCCCGCCGTTAAGTGCAGTGAAGTGCTCTGCATTGAGTTATCGCACCTCCCGTAAAGTTCAGTCTGGTGATGGAGAAACCAGCATCCATTATGGCATAATAACGTGGACACATCAATCGCCGAGTGGTTCCGTAAATCCACCTCGAGTGTCATATTGGGCCAGTTTTCCGAGATGGAAGTCAATGGCTCAGCTAAGGCACTCAGCAGAATTCTACACCTGAACATCCATATACAAGTATACGATCCATTAAATGGAAGGTCTAGCTATATCAAGCCCCCTACAGATATAGCTAATAAACAAGAATGCATTAATGTCCAAAATATAAAAGATCACGCTTGTTTTGCATGGTCAATCCTGGCTTGCGAAAGAAAGTATAATTATAGAGATCGCCATTATCGTCCGGGTACATACAATGTAGGTGATAATATTTATTCATGTTATAACTTTTATGGTATTGAGTTCCCCTTCAAGATCCAGGACATACCTACATTTGAGGCACAAAATACCGGAATACCGGTATATGTTTATGGCCTGCAGAAGAAAAGCAAGTCAGGCGAGCAAGACAAGCATATCAGTCAGCCCCCTCCATTTCTCAAAATCTGCTGGTGAGCGAGAGGTGCATGTAAGTATGCTTCTCTTTTCTGAAGGTGACAATTATCACTATGTCTGGATCATGGACATGTCCCAACTCCTTTGCCCCCAACTATCAACTGATTGTCGTGTAAAACATATTTGCTTAAGGTGCCTCAATTATTTCTCATCTGAACAGTTATTAGCTACGCATCTAGTAATCTGTACCTCCAAGGATGCAGTACGTGTTATCATGCCTACCCAGGAAAACAAATTCATAAAGTTTAGCAATGCTCACCACCAGGAGCGCTGCCCGTTTGTAGTATAGGCCAACTTTGAATGCCTCCTCGCTCCTGTGACCCTCTGTGAAGGCGATCAAACCACCTCACACACTACATTTACAGAGAAACACGTACCATATGTGGCACCATACCAATTTGTATCGTCAAATGACACCAACCTTAACCGATACAAATCTCACGTCGGGGATAACCCATCGATTTGGTTGCTCTCTGAGCTTGAAGAATTTTCACTGGAAGTTGTTACGCTGACCTAATCGAAGGAGAATGATGATTTGTATAATGACCCCACCAAGTGTTATATTTGTGGGCTGCCGTTAGACAGAAAAGCGGGAACTTCTCGTAGGGACCACTGTCATCTTACAGGGAAATTCCGCGGCACAGCTCACAATGCTTGCAATTTGAAGTACCAATTACCTATACACATGCCCGTTTTCTTCCATAATTTAAGTGGGTATGACGCTCACTTTCTAGTTGACCACTTGGCCGATTTCGGTTGGGAGAGAAATCAGGTGAGTGTCCTACCTGAGAGCGTTCAGAAGTATATTTCATTCTCCAAACGAATAACGCCGAGAATTACGCTGTACTTCCTCGATACACTACGTTTTATGCAGGCACCACTACTGAAATTTGTTGAGGCTCTACCTCGTGTGGAAATGCATATCACGAGCTACATTTCCCGATGAGGAAAAGTTTCAACTTGTGACTAGGAAAGGGGTTTTCCCATACGAGTATGTGGATAGTATGGCCAAACTCGACGAAACCAGGCTACCCTACATAGCTGCATTCTCCAGCAACCTCACAGGCGACACCATAACCAAGGCAGAGTATCAACATGCCGTGACTGTCTAGCGGGAATTCAATATTTCTAATTTAGGAGAGTACGCACGTCTTTACGTGCGCTTGCTCGCGGACGTTTTCGAGAAGTTCAGGAGTCTATGTATGACCACATATTCTCTGGACCCCGCCTTTTGTTACATGGCATATTACACGGGACCTGGGTTGTCTTGGGACGCGATGCTCAAGACAAAAAAGTGCAGTATCGAATTATTGACCAACCCTGACGTGCTTCTTTCCTTCGAGCGGCGGATCCGTGGGGAGCTTAGCCAATGTATTCATAGACACGAGAAAACAAATAGCCCATGGATGGGTAACAGGTTCAAAGCATCCGTTGATTCACGTTACATAATGTATTTAGACGTCAATAATTTATACGGGCACGCTATGAAGGAATTGCTGCCGATTGGCGAGTTTACGTGGCTGTCCGAAAATGAATGCAAGGGATTAGGTGGAAATATCACGGGGGGTGGGGGGGGGTATGGCCGCCGATTCTGACGTAGGGCATGTTGTGGAGGCAGAACTCACAACCCTATTAGTTTGCATGACGCACATGCCGATTTGCCGCTGTGTCCAGAGCAACTAGTTCCGCGAGGAGGTTCCACACCGAATCTGATGACAACGCTGGGGGACAAGCAGAGGTACATCATTCACTATCTTAAGCTCCAGCAATGCCTCAGCTTGGGTATGGAGTTGGTTAAAATCACTCGGGCCATCTCCTTCAGGCAGTCCCCCTGGTTGAAGGAGTATATTGATCTGAATACGAGACAGAGAACTTCCGCGTCGTGTGACTTTGAGAAAGATTTTTATAAATCAATGAATAATTCAATTTTCGGAAAAATTATGGAGAATTTGAGGGAACGACATGAAATTTTTATTAGAATGAAAAGGGATCGGCGTTATGTCGTAAGAAAATGCATTGCCAGACCAAATTTCAAACTGGTCACCATTTTCAATAACAACTTTGTTGCTGTGGAGATGGCTAAAGCTGTAGTAGAGTTTACTAAACCTATCTTTGTGGGGATGTGCATACTAGACCTATCCAAACTCCACATGTGCTGCTTTCATTATGCAGATCCTAAATTACTTCATATGGATACAGATAGTTTCATCTATTGGGTGAAGAACTGTGATCCATATGAAGTGATTAGGTGCCACTCCAATTAATTCGACACGTCTTCTTATGCGGCCGATAATCCTTATGGTATTGTTCCACAAAACAAGAAGGTTATCGGTCTCATGAAAGATGAGTCGAATGGATTGCCGATTGTGGAGTTTGTAGGTGTTCGGTCAAAAATGTATGCATATCGCACGTTGTAAGGTCCCACTCAGAGGCGGGCTAAGGGGGTACGGCGGATGGCCTCGAGAGCCCTATCTATCCAAGACTACTTGCAGTGCCTACGTGGTGGTGTTCGCGGTGCTGAGCTGTAGCCACCGCATATGGTACTGCAAACATGTGTCCGATCGTTAGCGTACGAGGTGTACACTGTGCTGCAGTTTAAAATCGGTCTGTCGCCTCATGACAATAAGAGGGTCATCTGTGATGACGGCATAGACACTCCCCCGTACTCACACTATTGACTCGTAGCAAGAGAACGTGTGGGGGACTTTGGTTGAGAGAGAGATAGTGAGAGGGCGAGAGAGAGGGAGAGAGAGATAGCGAGAGTGTCTGCAGAGTAGTAGTATGACCCTTTTATCATAGTGTAAATACTGGATGAGAGTGTTTTGTAGTGTGTTTCAGCTTGCGTACTGCCATGTATCTCTGAGTGTGTGAATGTGTGCGAGCCTATGGTAAGTGTGTCTGTGTGTAAATAAAAATATTTTTTATTATACAAAAGAAAAAAATCATAAAAAACAAAAATAATTAAAAAACAGCAAACTATAAATAAAACTATTAAAAAAGTATTTATACATATTTGTATATATTTCTTGACGAGTATTACTAGTTAATGTATATATGAGTAAAAAGGTAAAATTTTAGAACTTTAATTCATTCTTTTATAATGAAGAAGAAGAAATACGCCTGCGAATTGGACCAGTCTCGATATAATCCCAGTCGGTGGTAGGGTGAGGCTGCTTTTTCTTCTTTCCAAGAATCGCTGAAAATACATTAGCTGGTCTAGACGGCTCCGAAGTGTTAGGGCTCAGGTCTCCATCTTTCAGCTTTTGCAATAGCACTCACTCGCATACTACTTCCTGCACTAATTCCGAGAACTTTGGACGTTCGTCTCACAACCTTATGGGCAGGAACTCTTGGCTGTCACTTAGTACTCAGGTATTTCTTCTCCTACTCGTAAGGCTGCAGAGATGTCTGCAGTAACTTCGGTGCCTCCCGCGCTTTCTACCAGCACGTCTTCACGATAAGCAAACAAAGTTTATTTATTTATTTATTTATTGTGTATCAGAATTTTCTGCACCACAGCGTAACAACACGAAGCGCAGCACGACGCGGGCAAACGGCAGGAGCGACACGCAACGCACGTTGTTTGTGTTCACACCAAACGAAGCCGGCAGCGCAGGTGCTTTGACGTCACGACCTGCAGCGATTAACGCGCAGGGATCGGTTCACGCCCCACGCCTAACGCCTCTCGCTTGTCGACCTGTTTAGCTGCCAACTTGAAACGCATACGTGAGGTGCAGTTTCAGCAGCCTGGGTGTAGTTACACACGGAGGTTTGAGTCTCACCGCAGAGCTTGTTCGCGTGGCGTAGCGGCACAGGGCACTCAAACTTTATGTCGTATATGCGCATACAATTGAGATATTAGCAGCTACATTTGTACTTACTATTTCTCGATTTTTCCAACATTTAACAAATTAAATAAACAAATACAGAGTGGAAAGCCCAAAGTATAGGAAGATAAGGTACGTTTAAGAGTCAAAACAATTGCAGACTGTCATCTGACACGTGAACTTCTCATTAAAGTAGGAGAGAGTGAATTTGACTTAAAGAATCCCAGACACTTCAAACCGTAAAGAAACATGTGTATGGGCACTGAAGTTACTGCGTCATTATCTAAATTGAAACTTCTCGAAAATGGCATATTCGAATTAAGATGTCTAGATTTCTACACTGAGGCCACAGTTCAGGCGTGTCAGCCACTGAAATCGGAAACAGTCGCTAATGAAAACGTTTCTGAGTGCTGCTAACCAGGGCTCACCTTCGCGTTACGTTGGTCGCTGCACTGCTTTTAGATTTCGTCCTCAGTTGTAACGAGAAGCCAACAAAAACTGTCAACCCACAAACAAACGTACGTGCAACGCCAAGCTTGAACCTCAATTCAGTTTTAACATTCACTTTCGCACGATGAGTTTCACGTTTACGTGCATTTCCCGGCACTTGCAGAACAAGGCGTACTAAAAAATGACACGATTCTGACGAAATGTTTAACACGGCGTATCACTAAAACTACGTATTTTCATAATACGCAGGTATAAATACGACAACAACCAAATATGGCATGTTAGTTTTGCATAATAACGAATGCAAATGTGATTGGTGGTCCGATAATATATTACAAAGGCCATGATGAAAAAAAAGTAGCTTACAGCAACCCGCGAACCATGGTCTACGGTTAATTACATGTAGTCGGCGGCATTATTATTATTATTCATCCCTTGCGTTGCCGGAAGGCTTTTACTGCCAGTACGTTGTTAGTTATTGACATTTAATCATATAGGGACCGACGACCTCAGCAGTTTCGTCCCTGGTAATTCACACACACTAACACACACACACACACACACACACGCCGACGCACGCATTTAATCATAATAAATCGTACCAACGGTGACGTATGTGTAATAAATCTGCAGTATGCAGAAACGACGTTTAAGGCCGCTCCCCAGACACGCACAACACAATTTATCGGCCGGCCGACCGATTTCGTGTCAGCCTACACAAGTCCCGACCGACCGCACTCAGCGATTACAGAGCCGCCCCGTTGTTTTCATTTGTTTCTCGCAAGTTTACTGAATTACGTTCTACGAGATCCCACTTGGCTGTTTTAGAGGTAACCAGGCCAAGCAAGGCCGAGAGATAGCTGTGGCAAAGAAGTGGCTAACCTAAGGAAAGAAATTCGCCCACATTCTGTAACTTAAGCAGCAGGGAGCCACCGATTTTCGTAATTACTTCACACTGGGTGAATCGTGCATTTCGGATATGCTGATAGTGATCAAACCATTCTCCACGAAAAATAATGCAGTCATGGCAGAGGCTGTAAGCTCTGGGGCAGAGGCTGTCAGCTGCGATTTCCAGCCACTTGCAGAAGTTAAGAGGACCTCAGATTCTGTGCTGTTGTATACTCACAATCAGTAACTAAAATTGTTCCCAAAACCTGCTAAGTGATTTATAGTCCACTGAGGAAATACATCACGGTAAAGCAAAATAAATAAATCAAAAGACGTTCGTGACAATGTTCTTAGTAATTTATTAATGGTGGTAATATTATTAATTTATTTATGGCAGTAGCGTAAAAGATGGCCGGTAAATTTGAGAGACTCATTTCATGTTCGTAGAAGAAAGACAACAAGAAAAAAAAAGACACTTTGCTCTTCATAGCAGAGGGCTTGCATATAGCCTGGACTTTTTAACACGTACGACAATGAAGCAAGTAGATTTTATGAATTAACGTCCCTGGAATGTCGATATTTCGGTTTTTAGACTTCATTTCGATTAGTGTCGGAAATGAAACGTAAAAACAGAAATACTGAAGGTCGACGGACTTTCCATCTCTCTATGTGCCATACGAATCCATCGTGGATTCGTTAAAAAATGAAACAAGTGCTTCATTTCTTGCATCTCTTTTGCTATACTCCTCGTGCGACGTGTCCCACAAACATCTGTATCCTTTAAATTCCTCTAAACATGCGGTCATTAAAGTTTCGTCCGCCGTACACCCTGCCACGTACACTGGAACAGCATTTAATGCCGCGCGCGGCTGGTACGACACCGCTGGACACGACAAGCGCGCCTGGCTGTGGAAGTCGTCGGTCGGTCGGTCGGTCAAAACACCGACACACGTCCAATTGGTCGGTCGGCCGCCTCGTGCGTACGTAGGACCGTATTCATTCAGTGAGGCGCCACGAGAGGCGCCGCTGGCGAGCCACGTGGTCTGACTCACAGCCGCGACCGACGAAACGAAGCGCTATGGATCATTCTGCTTTCTTGTGACGATTGCCGAATACGCTTGTCAATATTATACAGTACAGTGTGTAACGCCGGAAATGCATATCCTCCTATTTCCATCTATTGTACTATAATTTTTTCCTTGTTTTGTTACCTCAAGATATGACATTTCTGTCTCTTTATATATTGTAATTGTTTTACTGTTTGTGTATATATATATATATATATATATATATATATATATATATATATATTATTATTATTAGCGAATGTCCCCATGGGAGAACGATAAGCAGGTGATTAACATTTCTTAATGTTCTTCTTATTTTCCCAGTATTTCTTCATTGCCTCCCCAAAGGCCTTCTTCCTTTCTTCGGTCCACTTTGGTCGGAAAGGTTTAGATTCCGTCTCTGGAGTAAACTTCCACTTGTCGATTTTTCTTCTGAATGTATCCCGGTCTGATGTGTTTGTTATGTCAATTTTTGCCTTTTTCAAATCCTTCTTAACTTCAGTTACCCAGGGTATTGTTGCCTTAAGTGATGTCATATAGTCCAATAGACGTTTAGTTAACCTGTTTCCAGGTAATCTGTCTATATGTCCATAAAACTTCATCCGCCTCTTCCTGATATCTGCCTCGATGTTTGATATTTTTTCGGTTGTCTCGGTAGTCTGCAGCCTGTATCCATCTTGTGTGTATCGTGGTCCTAGGATTTTTCTAATAATTTTTCTCTCTACTTTCTTAATTTCGTGTAAATCTAATTTTCTATTCAGGGAGAGTGTTTCACTTGCATATGTGACTGTTGGTTTGATGACTGTGTTGTAGTGTCTGATTTTAGTGCCTTTTGATAGACATTTCTTGTTATATATATTTTGAATAAGTCCGGATGCTTTCTTGATTTTCTGTAATCGGTTTTTTTGTGCTATTTTCTCAAGTCCTGTTGGTTCAATAACTTCACCGAGATACTTAAAGTGCTTGACTCTAGTTATTTCACCATACTTTGTTTTTAGTTTCGAAATATCTAATTTTGAGCAGATGAATTCTGTCTTCTCAAAGGAGATTTGCAGGCCAACCTTCTCAGCACATTCTTTAAGTGTCTCAATTTGTTTTACTGCTGTTTCTTCACTGTCAGTTATAATTGCCAAGTCATCTGCAAACGCTAAATAAGGGATGTTCAATTTTCCTTTACCTCTTCCTAGTTCAATTGGCTTCCACAAGCTTTGTTTCCTTAGTGTTACTTCCCACTCTTTCATAACTTTGTCCAAAACTATATTGAATAATAGTGGTGAGATCCCATCTCCTTGTCTTACTCCTGTTTTAATTGAGAATGGTTCCGAAATTTCCCCTCTGAATTTAATTTTTGATTTGGTTTCTGTTAGTGTTTGTTCAATTAGTTTTCGGGTTTTAGTGTCTAGGCCTCGTTCTTCGAGAATGTGACATAGAGACTGTCTGTCTATGGAATCGTATGCCTTTTTGAAATCAACGAATGTGCAGATTATTGGTTTTGACCTGATTGCTTTAATCTTTAAAATAGTTTTAAGGTTGAATATCTGTTCCGGGCATGATCTATTAGGACGAAAGCCTGCTTGGTAGTCTGAAATTGTATGTTCTAGTTGTTCTTGTGCCCTCTTTAGGAGACATGCAGATAGAATTTTGTAGGTAACTGGTAAAAGTGAAATGCCTCTGTAGTTGTTTACGTCTGATCTCTCTCCCTTTTTGTGCAATGGGTGAATTAGTGCACACTTCCACTCCTCTGGGATATTTTCTGTCTGCCAAATTTCTTGGATGATGCTAGTGATCTCTTTTAACGAATTTGGACCAAGGTTTTTCAGTAGTTCAGCTACAATTCCATCTTCTCCCGATGATTTATTGTTTTTGAGTTTTCTAATGTGACTATAAATTTCTTCTTGAGATGGTGGTGGTGAAGTCTCATTCGTGTGTTCTGGTTGTACTCTGGGGAATCTTGTACTTGGTTGTGGGCAATTTAGGAGTTGTGAGAAATATTTAGCTAGTTCTTGGCAATTTTCTTTGTTAGTTAGTGCCAATTTTCCATTCTGTTTCCGGAAGCAGAGATTTTGTGGAGTGTATCCTTTGATTTGATTTGCGAATATTTTATAAAAATCTTGAGTGTTGTGGTTCTTAAAGTTTTCTTCAATTGTGTTTAGTTGTTCATTAAGGTATTTTCTTTTAGTTTGTCTAAGTATTTTAGCTGTTTGTTTTCTCACTTTGAAAAATGTTTGTTGTGTGGTTTCTGATTTGTCACAATTGTAATTTAAAAAGGCTTGTTGTCTCTCTTCTATATATATATATATATATATGCATTTATGTCGATGTATAATTGGTTGTTTTGTAAATATTATTTGTATTTTTACGCTGGGTCTTGCCTAGGGAAAACTATGCTATCGAGCGAATACGAACCAGAGTGTTTAGGACCTCTGGTAGTGTTAACGCTGTCGCGTGGAGCGCGGGCAGAGGGAGAGTCTGGCTGGAGTAGTGCAGTGGAGCAGGTGTGTTGTGTGACGCTCCCGCGAGTTGCCGCGCTTTCGGGGTTGGGCAGCATGTAATTGCGCTCGACTTGCTATGACTTGCTGACATGGTGTCGCGGACGGGAAGCATTAGCTGGCGCACATCAAGAGACCGTTTCGCCTGGTGACCGTGTCGAGAAGAAGGCGCGCCAACATCCAGCTTCTGCAACAGCGACGGCCGACAATGAGTGACTGTCGCCACCTTCAAACCTTCAATCAACCAACAAGGAAGACTGGAAGCACGTAAAGTTTTAGAACTGTATGGCAGACCCCAGCTTTTCAAACTGTTCAAATCACAAAATTACAGCAACGTAGTATGACCTTTGTTACTCATTGTCCCAATTGCATTACCAAGCAGGGTCCCTTCCTTTTCCGGAATGAACCCGAGTGTCGTTGAAATTCAAAAATCATTCGATTACACTGCTTTAATTTCAAAGATCAGTTGAAGTATTCATAGCTGGCTACAATATTTAGATTACACAAGCACAAATTATGAGTGCGAGTTTTGTTACCATATTTTAGCTTACCTGTGACTACAGCTCAGCTTGGTACATACTAAATTTTACTATTGTTAATTGTTCAGAATCATTTAATTCAAGTTCAAAGTTAAATCTCTTATTTCTAAATTGCGTAGTTTCAAGTAGCTTTTGAAATGATTGTTGAGGTAGTCCAAGACTAACCGTATTTTACTGAATTTCGATGTGCTTCAGAAAGAAAGCTCATTATTAATGTCAGTCACTAAATTAACTTTCGATTTTCCGGTTTTATTAATTCTATTGCTAAATTAAGTCAGAGTGTAGCGAAATTTATTACTTTTGACAAACTTTCAGTTTTCACACTACACGTGTCAACCTTCAGTTGCCACGCTTCTAGTGCTAATTGTATGTGTAATAACCTTTCTTTTTCAGTTACTATAGTAATTGTCCTTAGGACTGGCGACCGTAATTTCCCCCAATCTCAAATATCTAATTACCGCTAGTTAATTGTTAACGTAACGGCCGCACATTTACTTTCTTTATTAACTTTACCCCTTTTCAAAATTAATTTCCACCAGTTTCATTTGCATTTTTCCTTTCATTTACATGTAACCCTTTCCTCCCTCTTTACCGACAAATTAACTTCGGTGACGATTGCTTTTCCCAAATTTCCATTAGGTACACGCGGTTTCATTTTTCACTGTCATTAAGGTCGATAAGTGAGGGGGAGGTTACACGTGGCAACCTGGTGACAGGACAATCTTCGGATTTGAGGTTGTTCTGGACACGAATTTTGCATTGTGCAAAGCTCGTAACAAAGTACTGGTTACGAACAGGCCGTTACGTCAGCGAGAATAAGTAGTAGGAGTAATCCTAATTATATTTGAGATTTGTCATTTATATTGAAAATTATTAAAATGAGTGAAGGCAACAATTACCAAAATTTGGTAGACTTGGATACGGAACAATCGGTCGAACAGTGGGAAACGCGCACCGCGGTACCCATTGTTCAGGGGCAGGCGGCTAGCATGAAAGACGCGACCGCCGAAACGCAACAAAGAGCAGAAATGGAATTCCAAACTTTAGAAAATGTTTCGGAATCGGAAGTGAAAGTCAAATCTGAATCCCTTGATGACGAATACGGGGGAACAATTAAAGAGGAAGCCGCTACGGAAGTAAAACCGGTAGTTTCCGGGAATTTAACAGACTTATTGAACGTTTTGATTAACGAAATCAAGAGTCAATCGGCAGAAATTAAAGCTCTGGCTGCCAAGCAAGAAGCTCAGTCTGAAAAAATTGAACGGAAGTTAGACAATCAGAACAATGCTATTAATGTTGTTGACAACAATGTTGGAGTTGTTAACACAAAAGTTGATAAAATCAAAGAAGATACTGTTGTGATTAATACCGAAATCGGTAATCTTAAACAGGAAATGATAGGCGTTCAGGCGGAAATTGCGACCATAAATGCTCGTTTTAATTCCGAAATTAGCAGAGTCGAGAAAAGTGTAGGAGAAGCAGTTGCTCCGATCATCGAGAATAAGGTGACGGAACAAATTCAATTATTGAAAAAAGAGGATCAACAGAAGGTGGAAACTTTAAAGGCTTTAGTGTCCGAGGTTGATGCTAAAGTGACGAAGCAGGCTAATACCAGCGAAGAGAAAAAAAGGGAAGTAGAAACGCTTGCGACAACCACTTGCCAAGTAATTACGAGAGTTTCGGAATTAGAAAAGAAACTTGACGAAAAACAGAGCTATGTGCCAATCTGTGCACATAGTTCGGAACTGTTGACGAAAGAGGAGCGGTTCGACCCCTTGAAAAAAGGCGGTATGCACCCGACGGATTTCATTAAAAATTGTGAAAGAGTTTTACCCAGATCATGGACTAATGAGAGAAAAATTAATGCGGTTATTGATGTGTTGGCTGGTGATGCCAAGCGTTGGGGCTGAAACCTCAACATTACGAACCTGACTTTTGACGAGTTTAAAAATTTGTTTCTGGCTGAATACTGGTCAGAGCAAAAACAGCAAAGTGTCTGGTGCGAATTTGTCGTATCGAGGCCTTTCGATGCGAATTCGCGCGGCTCGATGAAGGAGTTTTGTGAGGGCTGGATCCGCAAGTTGGAATATTTGCGTGATCGCCGCACGGAATCCGACATAGTCTGGGAACTCTACAAGAAGCTTCCAGATGATACAAAACGCTACGTAGGAAGCAATTACAGGACAATCAATGATTTCCTGGAAAGAGTTGAGGACGAGGACAATTGGCGCAATAATCGCGACAGTGGTAGACGCCGTGGTAACAACAACGGGTACCACAGCAACCACAACAATGATAACTATGGGAATAATGCATACCGCAATCTTGGCAGCAATAACAATAGTGGTTCAGGTCGTAATGACAATCGGTACAATGCAAATAATAACAGGAATGACGGAAACCAGTATCATACCAGCGTGATACGGGCTTCGCAGAATAGTAATAACGCCAGAGGGTGTGATCAGCCGCCTCAGCAGCATCCGGGGAGCGTACCTGCTGGGACGAGACAGGGAAACCATTAGCCGCGCCGGTGAGGGGCCGACCGGGCGTGGAGAAATTTTGGAGGCCCAATAACAGGAGAAAACCCAGGTGTCGTCGTTATGAAAATTCCGTATGGAATAATCAACGGCGGGAGAGTGTGCCAGTGTTAAGAGAAAGGAGTGCGCCCACAAGTAGTAGATCAGCTGTATACACGGCAGTAGAAAATACATTCACTGTCAGTGAGAACAATTTAAGTAGTGTTCCGGAAATCGATTATAAAATGGCAGCTGTAATACCTACAGCGGAACTGGAGATTGAGTTTAAGAATGATTCGCAAGTGTTGAGAGAAGATCAGATGTCGGATAAAACGTCCGTCATCGAGCGAGGGGATGAAGAGAGGGATGAGGTCTGGTTAAGGCAGTTCGGTCGATTATACGACGAACTAAGAGATTATAGGGGCCTGTACGGGAGAAGTGTTTATGGGGAGCGTGGGCAGGATTTTCCGCGTCTCGTCCCACAGGAAGATAGTGTCTGTGAAATGATAGAAAGTTCTGGCCCTAACCGGCAGACTTTACCAGAAACAGTTGATGTTAATGGGGAGCACGAGCAAGATTCGTCGTGTTTCGTCCCGCAGGAGTTAGATGTTGAAGTAGTAACGGAAAGTTCTGGCCTTAACCGGCAGACCTTACCGAAAGTTGTAGTGGTAGAAGTAGCCGACCCGTCCGACGCAAACCTCCATTTTTAACATTGCGAGAGTATTAAGGAGAAAGATTACGAAAATTTTAGTGATAGCCGGACACGATTGGTAGAAAAGCACGTAGATTACAGCGTGTATGAGGTTAGAGCTGACGTTATACGGTCAGACGGTAGCAGTGTGGGTTGCGCAGATCCAGAGGAAGTAATTGCAGATACTACTGGGCACATTCCTCCAGGTAGATTGGCAGATAAGATCAATCTGACCAAAGTGGAATCAACGAAGGTGACAATTAGTGAATTGATAGCAAAGCAACACTCACTAGTTGACGAGTTACAGGAAAAGGTTTCGGTATTGGAGGCGAAGCTACAGACTAAGCCTCAGGACAAACGTGTTGAAATTAAAACTGTATGTGAACAGAGGCTGAAAAAGCCGCCAGATAAGCCGGATTTACGGTCAAAGCCGGATGGTTTTTTCTGGAATGACCTGGATATAGACGAGGATTTAATGTGGGAAAATGAAGAAACAGTCGAGGACAAGTGTAGACAGATAGTAGTGTCTGTTAATATGCACGACCTACAACTGAACGTGTTGATTGACACCGGGGCAGAATTGAGTGCTGTATCTGGGAAAATATTTGAGTACTGAAAGACAGACCCGGCATCGTAGTTATGCCAGTGACAGGAGTGAAAATTATCGGTGCTACTGGGAAGGCCAGTAAACCGGTCACAAAACAGCTTTTTGTCAACTTCGAGATATGTGGGGCACGATTTGAACAAGAGTTTGTCGTCGTGCCAGACTTATCTACGGAAGTAATTATCGGGTTAGATTGGCTATTAAAGTACCATGCAGTCATTAATTGCGAAAGCAAAACTTTGACATGTACGTCACAAGACAAAACAATAGTAGTTAGTTTTGACGAGGCAGGAGACGGTGTGCGTAGGCAACACCAGCCTATACACATTGTTAACTGGCCAGATGGTATTGAAGTAGGTATGAATTTGAACTACTGTAATGTGAGGAATCTCGGCAGTGATAATAGTGTAGAAAGTGAATTGGAAAGTATTGTAGACGGTGTGTCAAACGTAACACACGAACAAAGACGAGGCCTGTATGAAGTGATAATGAGGAATAAGAGTGTGTTTTCAGACAAACCGGGACTTGTGGAAGGATATAAATGCAAGTTGCATGTAATTCCGCACGAGCCATTCTTCGTGAGACCGTACGCTATACCGCTGTCCAAAATGGAAGCAGTGCAACGGGAGATAGATAAGATGATCGAATGGGGAGTGATTGAAAGAAGTACGAGTCCATACAATAACAGTTTGGTCATTATAGCAAAACGGGATGGTAGTGTTCGTATTGTGATTGACGCACGTACGTTGAATAGGGTCGTTCAACGCGAAACAGACAGACCAGAGAGTATGGAGGAGATTTTGCAACGTTTTCATGACGTTAACTTCATGACTAGCCTCGATCTGACGGCTAGTTACTGGCAAATAGAACTCGAAGAAGAATCTAGGCCATACACCACCTTCTTGTTTGCGGGCAGGTGTTATCAGTATAGAGTACTGCCGTTTGGACTTAATATATCTGTGTCCGTATTCATCAGGGCCCTAGATAAAGTGCTAGGACCGGCTTTGAGTTCAAGATTAACTGTATATGTTGACGACCTATTGTTGGCCAATGCCACTTGGCATGACCATTGTGACCTGTTAGATGAAGTTTTTAGAGCACTGCGCCGTGGCGGAATGATTCTAAAGCTAAAGAAATGCGAATTTGTGAAGCAGGAACTGAAATTTTTAGGGCATGTAATTACCACTGCTGGTATTACGAAGAACCCAGAGAAACTAGAGGCAATAAGGAATTGTCCTCCACCCAAGTCTAGGAAACAGTTAAAAAGTTTTCTAGGGCTCACAGGATTTTACCGTAAATTTGTAAAAGGACAAGTGTTTAATGATGAAAATTTGAGTAAACTCTTACGCAAAAATGTTCCGTTTGTGTGGACTGACTGGTGTCAGGCCGCTTTCGAGAGATCAAAAGACGAGTTGTTAAGATCTAACATACTAGTTCATCCTGATTTATCGCTACCCTTCCATCTGGGAACGGATTCGTCGAATTACGGGGTGGGGGTAGAACTGTTCCAAGAAGTTGGTAAAGGAGAGGATAAGGAACACCGGACGATAGCGTTCGCGAGTCGAACTTTATCAAAAAGTGAGAGAAACTACACGATTTCTGAGAAAGAGTGTCTCGCTATCGTGTGGGGATTCAAGAAGTTCAAGGGTTACCTATGGGACCGTAAGGTGATTACGGACCATAAGGCGCTCACTTATCTGAAGGATTGTAAACTACTTCACGAAAGACTGACTAGGTGGTCGCTGTATTTACAGCAATTTAACTATGACATCTGTTACGTAAAAGGGACCGACAATTGCGTAGCGGATGCGCTGTCGCGGTTGCCCGAGTCTAATCAAGATCTATTGAAAGATGAGACAGATGGAGTGGTCAAATTATACTATTTTAAAGAAGTTGAGGGACGTAAATTAATAATGAACATCTGTAAGAATCTACGTCGTCATCAGAACGAGGACAGTTGTTTAAATATGGTGAAAACCCGATATGACGAAAGGAGTCCAGAAGGAGAGAAATTAAGGAAGTATTACAAGATATACGATCATATCTTGTACATACGTAAGGATGAAGATAGTAATATTTGGCTGGTATGCTGGCCCACCAAATACGTCACGGAAATAATAGACTGCTACCATTTGGCACATGGTCACTGTGGACCAAAGAAATGTACGGAGAAGCTGAGTGAAGTAGCGCATTTTAACAACATGTTAAAACGCGTTACTGACAGAGTGAAAACTTGCGATTTATGTCAGAAGGTGAAGGTTACCAACTGTACGAGTCGTGGTCCTACGCAAAGTATAAGGCCTAACGACACCTTTGAATTACTGTGTGTGGACTTGCACGGACCTTTGCCCAAGTCATCAGGAAACTTTGCCTACATTTTAGTAGTGCTAGAAGCTTTTTCCAAGTTCATCAAACTATACCCGATTAGGAAAGCTACAGCCAAAGCGGTCTATAGCAAGCTTGTGAACGATAATTTTGTTCATATTGGTAAGCCCAAGGCGATTCTATCAGACAATGGGGCACAATTTACTTCTAAGTTGTGGAATGAAGGCATGGAAAGTAATGGGGTCGAGATGATCCATATGTCAGCTTATTGTCCCGCTGGGAATCCCGCTAAGAGGTATATGCGCGAGCTAGGCAGACTTTGCCGTACCTATTGCCATCACAACCATAGGGCATGGGGCAAATATGTAGCAGTATTTGAGAGAATTATGAACACCTTGAGACATGAATCGACGGGATTTTCTCCAGAGGAAATCCTGTTGGATGACAGAAGTAAAAGTTTAGTGGAAGAGATAATCAAATTCCCTCCACGGATTTACATTAGTATTGGTGTGAAAAAAGATCGTTTGCGAGAAGTAATGAAGCTAAAAGCCGATGCTCGCATACGTCATCATGACACTAAAGCGCGTTTTGCTAAGTTTGCAATCGGAGACTTAGTACTTGTAAAAGCTCATGAGAAATCGAGTGAGATAGACCATGAAATCTCTAAATTTAAGTTTGTTTATAATGGGGCATATAAAGTCATTGGTATACCTCACACAAATGCTTATTGCTTAGAGTATCCTAGCTCTGGAAAACTATTAGGTATGCGGAATATTGTAGACTTGAAATTGAACCAACCTAGGATCGATTAATACCACACAATGGGTAATTTGTACAGTATGTAAATATAGAGTGTAAGATTTAAGGTTTGCTAGATTGCCATGCTTTTGCCTGACCAAGAGGACATTAAAGAAGTTGTAATTAATATGTAATTAATTTTGATTAAATGATTCTTAATCAGTTGAAAAATCCAAGCTGCTATTTTAAGTTTTCAGCTGAGTCACAGTAGACTAAGTAATGTAAGTATGATTTGTAACTAGCTGTAAGATTTCATAAATATGTGATTTACTAGTCATTGTCGATGTACTGAGACGCTGTTTTAAGTTTCAGGCTAGTACATACGTATGATGATGAACAGTGTTGAGTTATCCACTGTGATAGTATTAATGGACTCCTTGAGATTACTCAGGAGTGAGTTTTTCCGAAAGAATTCAGTGAAACGGACGTTCTGGAAATGCCGTTACACAGGCAAGTGAGATCAAGCGTGCTGCACAGGTCGGCGCAACAATACTGGCCATGCGGAGCCACTGTCGGCTCTTGTGCCATTGTCGGCTCTTGTGCCACTGTCGGCATCCTTTGTACTTGCGGGTACAGAGGGCGGAGTTGTTTTTCTCCCCGGACAGCTGATGTGAAAGAATTCTGTTGTCAATATTTATGGTTTTTTCGATCTGCTGAATATTATTTTCTTGTTTCGCGTTAATTGGACTCTCATGACGAGAATATTAATTATGAAAAGGTTACATAAAAATGTGTATAATATGTAATTAATAATTAATTTGCGTATTTTGATCTACCTGTTTTTATGACCATGTACTCTGATTAATTTTGTAAATAGTATTCCATTTATTGATAGTGTTACGAATTTTGACGATTTTGGAATAGCTAAACCATTTTCTATGTTTTCTATGAATTTTAATATGTTGTCAAACTGTTTTATTTGTGCAAGATGACAGAGTGGAATAAGATTAGGAGTGTCTCCACTCAATTATTATGGTCTAAAAATTGGTTTATGGTTAATTAGACGAATGCTAAATTTTGTTGATGTTTTGAGCATATGCATTTCTGCTGTTTCTTTTATGGGACATTTTCTGAGTCTGTTTATGTTACACAAACATCCTCAGACAATGTGGGGCACGTGTAACGCCGGAAATGCATATCCTCCTATTTACTTCTATTGTACTATAATTTTTTTCCTTGTTTTGTTACCTCAAGATATGACATTTCTGTCTCTTTATATATTGTAATTGTTTTACTGTTTGTTTATATATATACACTCCAGGAAATTGAAATAAGAACACCGTGAATTCATTGTCCCAGGAAGGGGAAACTTTATTGACACATTCCTGGGGTCAGATACATCACATGATCACACTGACAGAACCACAGGCACATAGACACAGGCAACAGAGCATGCACAATGTCGGCACTAGTACAGTGTATATCCACCTTTCGCAGCAATGCAGGCTGCTATTCTCCCATGGAGACGATCGTAGAGATGCTGGATGTAGTCCTGTGGAACGGCTTGCCATGCCATTTCCACCTGGCGCCTCAGTTGGACCAGAGTTCGTGCTGGACGTGCAGACCGCGTGAGACGACGCTTCATCCAGTCCCCAACATGCTCAATGGGGGACAGATCCGGAGATCTTGCTGGCCAGGGTAGTTGACTTACACCTTCTAGAGCACGTTGGGTGGCACGGGATACATGCGGACGTGCATTGTCCTGTTGGAACAGCAAGTTCCCTTGCCGGTCTAGGAATGGTAGAACGATGGGTTCGATGACGGTTTGGATGTACCGTGCACTATTCAGTGTCCCCTCGACGATCACCAGTGGTGTACGGCCAGTGTAGGAGATCGCTCCCCACATCATGATGCCGGGTGTTGGCCCTGTGTGCCTCGGTCGTATGCAGTCCTGATTGTGGCGCTCACCTGCACGGCGCCAAACACGCATACGACCATCATTGGCACCAAGGCAGAAGCGACTCTCATCGCTGAAGACGACACGTCTCCACTCGTCCCTCCATTCACGCCTGTCGCGACACCACTGGCGGCGGGCTGCACGATGTTGGGGCGTCAGCGGAAGACGGCCTAACGGTGTGCGGAACCGTAGCTCAGCTTCACGGAGACGGTTGCGAATGGTCCTCGCCGATACCCCAGGAGCAACAGTGTCCCTAATTTGCTGGGAAGTGGCGGTGCGGTCCCCTACGGCACTGTGTAGGATCCTACGGTCTTGGCGTGCATCCGTGCATCGCTGCGGTCCGGTCCCAGGTCGACGGGCACGTGCACCTTCCGCCGACCACTGGCGACAACATCGATGTACTGTGGAGACCTCACGCCCCACGTGTTGAGCAATTCGGCGGTATGTCCACTGTCATTAAGGTCGATAAGTGAGGGTTAGGTTACAAGTGTATAGTTCAGTTGTGTTAGTGCTGCTGTGTAGGTAGAGCAGTTTTCGTGTTGTCAGAGGGTTTTTTCCACTCTGTAGAGGTTTCTTCTTCTCACCCCCCGCTGTCCCCCTTCCCCTCAGAAGAGCGAGGCAAGACTGATCACGTACTGCAACACGACAGCCATGGTAAGTGAACCCGCTTACATTACGTGTAAAACGTAGTTTGCAGCGCTGTTAATGGACGTTATATATGACTTGTTCATTCATTAAAACTTTTCTCTGATAGAACTTGCACAAGAGCATGCTCATTGTCAATATTTTGACAGTAAATAGGAAAATCTATGTACACTCCTGGAAATGGAAAAAAGAACACATTAACACCGGTGTGTCAGACCCACCATACTTGCTCCGGACACTGCGAGAGGGCTGTACAAGCAATGATCACACGCACGGCACAGCGGACACACCAGGAACCGCGGTGTTGGCCGTCGAATGGCGCTAGCTGCGCAGCATTTGTGCACCGCCGCCGTCAGTGTCAGCCAGTTTGCCGTGGCATACGGTGCTCCATCGCAGTCTTTAACACTGGTAGCATGCCGACGACAGCGTGGACGTGAACCGTATGTGCGGTTGACGGACTTTGAGCGAGGGCGTATAGTGGGCATGCGGGAGGCCGGGTGGACGTACCGCCGAATTGCTCAACACGTGGGGCGTGAGGTCTCCACAGTACATCGATGTTGTCGCCAGTGGTCAGCGGAAGGTGCACGTGCCCGTCGACCTGGGACCGGACCGCAGCGACGCACGGATGCACGCCAAGACCGTAGGATCCTACCCAGTGCCGTATGGGACCGCACCGCCACTTCCCAGCAAATTAGGGACACTGTTGCTCCTGGGGTATCGGCGAGGACCATTCGCAACCGTCTCCATGAAGCTGGGCTACGGTCCCGCACACCGTTAGGCCGTCTTCCGCTCACGCCCCAACATCGTGCAGCCCGCCTCCAGTGGTGTCGCGACAGGCGTGAATGGAGGGACGAATGGAGACGTGTCGTCTTCAGCGATGAGAGTCGCTTCTGCCTTGATGCCAATGATGGTCGTATGCGTTTTTGGCGCCGTGCAGGTGAGCGCCACAATCAGGACTGCATACGACCGAGGCACACAGGGCCAACACCCGGCATCATGATGTGGGGAGCGATCTCCTACACTGGCCGTACACCACTGGTGATCGTCGAGGGGACACTGAATAGTGCACGGTACATCCAAACCGTCATCGAACCCATCGTTCTACCATTCCTAGACCGGCAAGGGAACTTGCTGTTCCAACAGGACAATGCACGTCCGCATGTATCCCGTGCCACCCAACGTGCTCTAGAAGGTGTAAGTCAACTACCCTGGCCAGCAAGATCTCCGGATCTGTCCCCCATTGAGCATGTTTGGGACTGGATGAAGCGTCGTCTCACGCGGTCTGCACGTCCAGCACGAACGCTGGTCCAACTGAGGCGCCAGGTGGAAATGGCATGGCAAGCCGTTCCACAGGACTACATCCAGCATCTCTACGATCGTCTCCATGGGAGAATAGCAGCCTGCATTGCTGCGAAAGGTGGATATACACTGTACTAGTGCCGACATTGTGCATGCTCTGTTGCCTGTGTCTATGTGCCTGTGGTTCTGTCAGTGTGATCATGTGATGTATCTGACCCCAGGAATGTGTCAATAAAGTTTCCCCTTCCTGGGACAATGAATTCACGGTGTTCTTATTTCAATTTCCAGGAGTGTATTATGTTGTTCGCCCGTTTAGATTCGTCGAATGCTTAAATTTTTGTTTGATCAGCGGTGGTTGCGGAGTTTATTTTTGCTTTAGAGATTTTATTTCTGTCATTTGACTTCAGATTTCTTATCCATCCAACTCTTAAACCTCCCCGGTGTAGGCTATGAGAAGGAAAGTCTGGAAACCGACCAAACATAGCATAATGTTCTCTGCATTTTCGGGAAAAGAACAGGAAACGGACATCAGTTTTGTCGTCCGCATTAAAGAAATTTCAGAGCAGCTCACTGCCTGTTACAGTGGGCAAAGTAATTGTATACGACGGGCTTATTTCGTGTAATATCGTGTGTGTACATTTGCGATTATGCAAATTTCCATGAATTTCGGTGATTTTCTTGTTTGGTTATTGTTGTGTTTTGGTTGGTAGGTGTCGTGGATACTGGTTTACCATCTACGGTTAGGTTACGTTTTTTATATCAGTTATGTGGGAGAGTTTTCGTTTATTGTACAGTGGACTTCGTTTAACGGATTTGACGACGTCAGTGTTGGGTTTTGGCATTGTGGGCTGCCGCACAAGTCAAGTGGATCAACGGAGACGTCCGATCCCACCTGTCGGCTTTGACCCGTGATGTAAGGGTGTTGTTTGTGGATGTAGGTGAGTGGGGGTGGTTGTTTTATGATTGTTGTGGAGTGTCTGTTTTGTTGCACTTGTTTTTCAGTTGTAGTGTGTGTGATTGAGATTTATTGTTTGGTATTTATTTGATGGATTCTTGATTTTGGGGGGAGGATGGAGGTTTGGTAGGGGGGGGAGGTTGGTAGGTTGTGGGTGTGTTGGGAGATTTTTTGTTGTTGTTTCCTTGTATGTGTTTGTGGCTGTGTGAGATTGTGTTGCCTGATCTAGTGTGTAGTGCCGGAACTTTCTTGTGGTAAGTAGTCGTGTTTTTTTGGGTGTATTTTTCGTATGTTATGATGATCAGTGCGGTATTTCTGCGTTGAGAGGTCGGTGGTATTTACTGTATGTGGTTTTCGTTGATGTTTCACTATTGGCACTTGGATTTGATTAATGTATCTTTGGGGAAGTACTGGATTCAAATTTTCTTGGTATCCTTAGTTTTTGAGCTATATAGGTCAAGGGAAGTGTCCGATTCCAATGGGCTGTTTCAGCTACGTGTTTCGGTATCGTGAGCTGGTATTATCCTATGTAGGTCTAGTGAAGTATTCATTCCAATTTTGTTTTTGGCCCAAAAGCTCTCAATTTTCCACCCTGATCCTGTTAGTTTGATTATATCTTCGGAGGAAGACGGCTGCTCGTTTCTTAATTTATTTTCGTTATGTTTGCCTAATGACGTAATAGGCTCTAAATTGGAGTCGGTCAATGGTCGTATCCGCCGTATTGGTGAAGTCATTGGTCAAACCAGACGGGTGGAATCGGACACTTCTGTGATGTCAAGTTTGTGAGGTTTATGAGGAACTGTCTTAATACCATTCATCATATACACAGCACAATTCGATAAATCATCGAAAAGCTAATATTTTAAAATATTAAATTCGGAATGAACTAATGCGTTGGCCTTACACGTGCTCTCTGACTTGACATGCATGCAGTATACTTTGAGAAACACGTTTATCACGTCATTTACGGTTAAAAGAATGTACAAACAAAATATAAAATTTAGAATGAGAATAACATGTTCGAATGACAATGAAAGAAATAAGTTTAGTGGTACAGTCGTGGACAAAACGAGCGAGACCCCTCGCCTTTTCGTTATGCTGACCCGCACAGCTTTACTGCTACACAGTATAACAGGCAAGGAGACGAAGTGCTACCAACATACTATGCATGTTCGCTCAGCTGATGTGCTGGAGAAACTCGCGCTTCGAAGACGCCATAGCATCGTCTGCCACCACTTCGCGGGAAAAGAAATACCTCAAGTGTAAGCCGATGTGTTGTATTCGCATATCTGTGACTATGACTTGGATTTAAAGTGTGGTTATGGATAGTACGTATGCTCAGATTGATGAATAAAGACAAATGGAAATGAATTAGGCGTCCATCCTCCTCCGTAACATCAAATATATTTTAGTTATTTTTTCTTAAAGGGACTCCGCAGAAAATCATTCACCAGAAGTGAATAACTTTTTAGCAGCACCAGATGATGTTAACAGCTTGCCGGCGCGGGTTAGCCGTGCGCTCAACGGCGTCATATCGCGGACCGCGCGGCTCCTTGCGCCGAAACTTCGAGTCCTTCCCCGGACATGGATGTGTGTTAGGTTAGGCAGGTTTAAGTAATTCTAGATCTATGGGACTGGTGGCATAGTTCTTGGAGCCATTTTTTCACCTTCCGTGTAAATTTTCTTTACATAAACGGCCGTATCTTTAGATTGCGTTGGCATAGCTCACTTTATTACACCACCAAGGAACCGTATACATTTCCGCTTGTTATGTCCACCTGTACTCGAGGTAAACGGGTTTTAAGGGTTGGGCAGACAGAGAGACGGTCAAGAAAGTGAGCTAGTAGGGTTCAATTTTTACCGATTTGCGTGACGAAGTCCTTACAACGAAAATAGCTACCACAGTTACTGAAGATGAGGACCGCATAATAATTTCCCCTGCTCTTTATTCGATATGTTCCAGTTGCAGTCGATACATCAGCATATTAATCGTAGCTACGCTTTTGGTTCAAATCACGTTTACAGGAATGCAAATAAAATCCATTTGCCCATACACGTGGTAATTCAGATCCCGCTATTAATGCCACCGCGTTTTAGATGTGCGAGCATTCCCATTGCTAGCTACATTAAGGATCACTTCAGCTAATCTACATCTACATCCATACTCCGCAGCCACCTGACGGTGTGTGGCGGAGGGTACCTTCAGTACCTCTATCGGTTCTCCCTTCTATTCCAGTCTCGTATTGTTCGTGGAAAGAAGGATTGTCGGTATGCCTCTGTGTGGGCTCTAATCTCTCTGATTTTATCCTCATGGTCTCTTCGCGAGATATACGTAGGAGGGAGCAATATACTGCTTGACTCTTCGGTGAAGGTATGTTCTCGAAACTTCAATAAAAGCCCGTACCGAGCTACTGAGCGTCTCTCCTGCAGAGTCTTCCACTGGAGTTTATCTATCATCTCCGTAACGCTTTCGCGATTACTAAATGATCTTGTAACGAAGCGCGCTGCTCTCCGTTCGATCTTCTCTATCTCTTCTATCAACCCTATCTGGTACGGATCCCACACTGCTGAGCAGTATTCAAGCAGTGGGCGAACAAGCGTACTGTAACCTACTTCCTTTGTTTTCGGATTGTATTTCCTTAGGATTCTTCCAATGAATCTCAGTCTGGCATCTGCTTTACCGACGATCAACATTACATGATCATTCCATTTTAAATCACTCCTAATGCGTACTCCCAGATAATTTATGGCATTAATTGCTTCCAGTTGCTGACCTGCTATTTTGTAGCTAAATGATAAAGGATCTATCTTTCTGTGTATTCGCAGCACATTACACTTGTCTACATTGAGATTCAATTGCCATTCCCTGCACCATGCGTCAATTCGCTGCAGATCCTCCTGCATTTCAGTACAATTTTCCATTGTTACAACCTCTCGATACACCACAGCATCATCTGCAAAAAGCCTCAGTGAACTTCCGATGTCATCCACAAGGTCATTTATGTATATTGTGAATAGCAACGGTCCTATGACACTCCCCTGCGGCACACCTGAAATCACTCTTACTTCTCTCCATTGAGAATAACATGCTGCGTCCTGTTATCTAGGAACTCCTCAATCCAATCACACAATTGGTCTGATAGTCCATATGCTCTTACTTTGTTCATTAAACGACTGTGGGGAACTGTATCGAACGCCTTGCGGAAATCAAGAAACACGGCATCTACCTGTGAACCCGTGTCTATGGCCCTCTGAGTCTCGTGGACGAATAGCGCGAGCTGGGTTTCACATGACCGTCTTTTTCGAAACCCATGCTGATTCCTACAGAGTAGATTTCTAGTCTCCAGAAAAGTCATTATACTCGAACACAATACGTGTTCCAAAATTCTGCAACTGATCGACGTTAGAGATATAGGTCTATAGTTCTGCAGATCTGTTCGACATCCCTTCTTGAAAACGGGGATGACCTGTGCCCTTTTCCAATCCTTTGGAACGCTACGCTCTTCTAGAGACCTATGGTACACCGCTGCAAGAAGGGGGGCAAGTTCCTTCGCGTACTCTGTGTAAAATTGAACTGGTATCCCATCAGGTCCAGAGGCCTTTCCTCTTTTGAGCGATTTTAATTGTTTCTCTATCCCTCTGTCGTCTATTTCGATATCTACCATTTTGTCATCTGTGCGACAATCTAGAGAAGGAACTACAGTGCAATCTTCCTCTGTGAAACAACTTTGGAAAAAGACATTTAGTATTTCGGCCTTTAGTCTGTCATCCTCTGTTTCAGTACCATTTTGGTCACAGAGTGTCTGGACATTTTGTTTTGATCCACCTACTGCTTTGACATAAGACCAAAAATTTCTTAGAATTTTCTGCCAAGTCAGTACATAGAACTTTACTTTCGAATTCATTGAACGCCTCTCGCATAGCCCTCCTCACACTACATTTCGCTTCGCGTAATTTTTGTTTGTCTGCAAGGCTTTGGCTATGTTTATGTTTGCTGTGAAGTTCCCTTTGCTTCCGCAGCAGTTTTCTAACTCGGTTGTTGTACCACTGTGGCTCTTTTCCATCTCTTACGATCTTGCTTGGCACATACTCATCTAACGCATAATGTACGACGGTTTTGAACTTTGTCCACTGATCCTCAACACTATCTGTACTTGAGACAAAACTTTTGTGCTGAGCCAACAGGTACTCTGAAATCAGCTTTTTGTCACTTTTTCTAAACAGAAAAATCTTCCTACCCTTTTTAATATTCCTATTTACGGCTGAAATCATCGATGCCGTAACCGCTTTATGATCGCTGATTCCTTGTTCTGCGTTAACTTTTTCAAATAGTTCGAGTCTGTTTGTCACCAGAAGGTCTAATATGTTATCCCCACGAGTCGGTTCTCTGTTTAACTGCTCAAGGTAGTTTTCAGATAAAGCACTTAAAAAAATTTCACAGGATTCTTAGTCCCTACCACCCATTATGAACGTTTGAGTCTCCCAGTCTATATCTGGCAAATTAAAATCTTCACCCAGAACTATAACATGGTGGGGAAATCTACTCGAAATATTTTCCAAATTATCCTTCAGGTGCTCAGCCACAACAGCTGTTGAGCCAGGGGGCCTATAGAGACATCCAATTACCATGTCTGAGCCTGCTTTAACCTTGACCTTCACCCAAATCATTTCACATTTCGGATCTCCGGTAATTTCCTTCGATACTATTGCACTTCTTATCGCTATAAACACGCCTCCCCCTTCACTGTTCATCCTGTCTCTACGGTATACATTCCAATCTGAGTTTAGGATTTCATTACTGTTTACGTCTGGTTTCAGCCAACTTTCTGTCCCTAGTACTATATGGGCATTGTGACCGTTTATTAATGAGAGCAGTTCTGGGACCTTTCTATAGACGCTCCTGCAGTTTACCATTAGCACATTAATATTGTTATTCCCTGTTGCATTTTGCCTACTCCTACCTTGCCGCGTCTCAGGAGGCGTCTTGTCGGGCCTAGGGAGGGGATTCTCTAACCCAAAAAACCCCCATGTGCACTCCACACGTACTTCGCTACCCTTGTAGCCGCTTCCGGCGTGTAGTGCACGCCTGACCTATTCAGGGGGACCCTACATTTCTCCACCCGATAGCGGAGGTCGAGAAATTTGCACCCCAGATCTCCGCAGAATCGTCTGAGTCTCTGGTTTAAGCCTTCCACTCGGCTCCAAACCAGAGGACCGCGATCGGTTCTGGGAACGATACTACAAATAGTTAGCTCTGATTCCACCCCGCGAGCGAGGCTTTCCACCTTCACCAATTTAGCCAACCGCCTGTACGAACTGAGGATGACCTCTGAACCCAGACGGCAGGAGTCATTGGTGCCGACATGAGCAACAATTTGCAGTCGGGTGCACCCAGTGCTCTCTATCGCCGCCGGTAGGGCCTCCTCCACATCTCGGATGAGGCCCCCCGGCAAGCAGACAGAGTGAACACTGGCCTTCTTCCCCGACCTTCTCGCTGTTTCCCTAAGGGGCTCCATCACCCGCCTAACGTTGGAGCTCCCAATAACTAATAAACCCCTCCCCCCGTGTGCCTGCTCGGACCTTGCTGAAGGAGCAGCCACATGTCCACTCACAGGCAGAGCGGGCGATGCCACACGGCCAGCCTCCACATTGACCCTCCGCCTCGTGCGCCGCGAACGCCGCTGAACCCGCCACTCCCCTTGGGGAGAGGGTGGCCCAACCGCGCCCGGTACCCGCGAAGATGTCTCGACAGCAGGGAAAGTGTGTGAAGCATGTAACACCTGGGGTGTACCTTACGACGCACCAGACTCCCCACTGCCGCTACACTCCGAGGCAGCAGCCTGAAGACGGCTGACCGCGGCCATCAACACGCTCAGCTGTTCGCGAACAGTGGCCAGCTCCTCCTGCGTCCGTACACAGCAGTCACGCATCCTATCCATCCTAAGGAATCAATTTACTGAAGAGAGTTGTTCAACCTTTAACTAGACTGCTAATTCACTAAAGGCGGCTGTTTATTCACTAAACTGGGGTTGCTAGCCACTTCTTGTAGAAAACAATGAAAATAGCACTACCTGTCTCTGGACTGTATTGAAGACAAACACTAGCACTACTGGCACTATGGTTGACTAAAGGGACTCTCTCTGACTATATTCAAAACAAACACGAAATCTATTGAACACTATTAATAGCACCCGACAATTAAAGCTTCCTAAAAGCAAATACACACGGAAGAAGAAGTGACAAGTAAGAAAAATACAGTTAATACTTAAATTAAGGTAGCTCGCTGCACAGCAGACGTGAAGCAGACGGCAGTTACGACGACACTGACACTGACTATGGCTGACTAAAGGGACTCTCTCTGACTGTATTCAAAACAAACACGAATGAACGTATTCTGGCTGTGGCACGTCTAATGAAGAATTCGAAACATTGTAGAATACGTTTGCCAGTTACGTCTCCGTTTATTTCCTGGGGTGGTGCAGAATTATCCTACTAAATTTACTCGCTAATAAGTTTTTTGTTATTTCGATTAACATCCCGAATGATTGTCACATAAGCGGTGACATAAAGGTAGACAATTCATGTTTTTGAGTCCAGAAAGCTCTATGCAACAGAAACTGCAGATCATTTTGCCATTTTCATTGCGAAATTGCCAGCTTATTCATGTCTGGGGTAATAAAAGAGGGCTGTTTGCCTGGGTTGTCAGCTAGCGTAGTGAAAGGTGTTCGCTAATGCAAGGGAGGTCTGCTTTGTTTTCGGTTCTAATCTCAATGGAGGCAGATAGACCATCAGTAAAGGAATTTTAAGAAATTCTCGCGCCCCCAATACGTTTCATTGCTACCTTTATTCTGTACCGGCGCCCTGTGGATGTCGATATGAAACCTTTTAGAATTTCATACTTGTTACTGCCTACTTTTTTCGCTTCTGTCCATAACTGAATTGACTTAAGTGTGGCACTGAATGATTTTTAACTGAATATCGTTATGTATTTTCACGCACTGCTAAATTTGCACACTTTACGGTAGGTCAGCAACGGTAATCCAGTACGACTGGTCCGAACGTTGGCACAGACCATTTCGCGGCCGAATGCGCATAATATTTTGCTAATTCGTAACGATCTGGGGTACTTCAAAAATGGTTCAAATGGCTCTGAGCACTATGGGACTTAACATCTATGGTCATCAGTCCCCTAGAACTTAGAACTACTTAAACCTAACTAACCTAAGGACAGCACACAACACCCAGCCACCACGAGGCAGAGAAAATCCCTGACCCCGCCGGAGATCGAACCCGGGAACCCGGGCGTGGGAAGCGAGAACGCTACCGCACGACCACGAGATGCGGGCTGGGGTACTTCATCTTACTAAAACAGTTATGTTACTCGATAAGCTGTAATTCATTTTTACTAGTACAGTACATACTAATTAGCGTTTCATCTTTCATTTATATTTAGGTGTTGTGGTTAACACACTAATCAGCATTAATATAGTCTTACACATGATTGAAAACAGCCTGACAAATTTCGGATAATTTTTCAATGTCACGCCTGTGCATGGTATGTTGGTAGCACTTCGTTGCCTTGCCTGTTATGCTGTGTAGCAGACTTTAAAGCTGTGCGGATCAGCATAACGAAAAGGCGAGGGGTCTCGCTCGTTTTGTCCACGACTGTACATGCATTCAGAATTTATTGAAACATTTAACGGGTAATTTTTAAAATTCTGGCGAAAATTCTAATCTCCAATTCCCTTATTGTAGCTTTATTGCATAATGATTCAAATGTTTGACTTTCTTCTAGGTTTTTGTCCATGCAGATTATTACTTACATGTGTATTGCGGTTAGGTAAGTCTGAATGCTTACGTAAACTATGCAAGCGTGTACATGTATAAGGGAGACTTTTGAATATGTACAAAGACGATTTTGAAAGAATTTTATCTGCACCTGTGTCCATTTTTAAGCAGCTGGAAAGTCTATGATTTTCTTAATTATGTACGTATGCATGAATCCTGCATTTCGGAGCATGTCCATTCTTAACAAAAAGAATAATCACGAGAGACAGGCTGTAAGCTGCGAGGGAAGGCTGTTGACCACATCACGATTCGTAGTCACTGGCAGAAGTTAAGAGGACCTCAAATTCAGTGCTATTGTATCCCCACGATTATTAACTCGTATCCTGAAACCTGCAATGTGATTTATAGCTGACTGAGGAAATGTCACGGTAAAGAAAAGTGAATAAAACATTCATGTAAACGTTATTTATTTATTTACTCATGTAGCATAAAAGATCTTTTCAAGAAAAATGGTTCAAATGGCTCTGAGCACTATGGGACTTAACATCTATGGTCATCAGTCCCCTAGAACTTAGAACTACTTAAACCTAACTAACCTAAGGACATCACACAACACCCAGTCATCACGAGGTGTTTAAGAAACTCATTTGAAATTAGAAGGAGAAAAAAAATGTGGAGGTGGCACATATCATAATAAATATATGAGAAAAGTAGCGTTTTGCAATTGTCTGAATGTAAAAAAAGTCCCACACTTCTCTACTTGTAGCACAGGGCTTGCATGTAGGCTGGACTTCTTGAAACTTCAAACGATGAAGCAAGCATGTTTCAGTTTCGGTTTGAAGATTTCATTTACGCTAAGTATTGGAAGTAAAACATAAGAAAGGAAATACTAAAGATAGGCTGAGGCTCATTCTATGTGCCTCACGAACCACTTCTCGGGTGACGTGCCCCACAAACATCTGCAGTCTTCAAATTTTTCCAGAAACTCTGCCCTCAAAGTTCCCGCGTTATTCTATTAGAACAACATTTAAATCCAACGCGCAGTGACGACAGACAGACTTTTCGTCTGGAGGCTGGCACGACAGCGCTACGTCTGGCAGAACCAGTTGTGCCGTGGTGTTGGGCCCTACCCACCCGACAAGAAGTACGTACGTACGTACGTACGTGTGTGTCTGTGTCTGTGTCTGTGTCTGTCTGTCCTATCGCTACTGAAAGGAGACGCTTTCCCAATTGGCCTTAAAGTTCTGCTGATATTTCAGTGATAGCTTGTTCAGTTAGCTCAGAACGCGTGGTGGCACACTGAGACCCCATGTTATTTCCTTTATCGCTGTAGAAGTGTTTCCTATCGTGAGCGATTATCGTACAAGGGTGGTCCTATTAAAGTACCCGACCCAACAAAGAAAACACAAATTTTGGAAAAATGTATTTTTCAACATAATCTTTCATCTCTCTAAACTTTCCCCAGCGATGTTCAGTAAGTTAGCTACCCTTTCTATAATGAGTACTGTAACTCCTCAAAATAGCCATTAACTGCCAACATCACGTCTTGATTTGTTGAAAATCTTAGACCAGTCATTTTTTCAAGTTTGGGAACAAAATAATCAGAGGGGGCTATATCTGGCGAATCGGGTGCATGAGATAGCAATTCAAATTTTAATTCATCTTGGTCATTGCAATAACGGACTTGGGGGCTGGTACATTGTCCTGAAGGATCACTTTCTTCTTGGCCAAATGCGGGCGTTTCTGCTCGATTTCTTCGCCCAAACGTTGCAATAAGTTAGCATAATACATGCTGTTAATAGTTTTCCCTTTTTCAAGGTAGTCAATGAAAATTATCCCACGAGCATCCCAAAAACCGATGCCATGACCTTGTCTGTAGATGAAACGGTCTTCGTCGTCTTTGGAGTCGGTGCTCCAATTTGTGTCCATTGTTTTGATATTTTGTCTCGGGGGTGTAGTGGTGGACCCATATTTCATCCACGGTTATGAAACGGACAAAAAATCGCCTTTGTTGCTTCGAAACTTCACTAAACACTCAATTGAAACATCTTCACGACACTGTTTTTGTTCGAGTGTGAGCAAACGCGGCACAGGCCTTGCACACAGTTCTCCCATTTACAAATTTTCAGATAATATGCGGCGTACCACACTTTTTGAAATGCCTACTGTCTGCTAGCTCTCGCACTTTGTCGACGATCATGCAGTGCCGCTTTGTGGATGTTCTTCGCCATTTCTGGAGTCGTCACCTCATTTGGTCGACTATTGCGATGCTTGTCTTGGCAGCTCGTACCGCTTCGTTTCAACTCGGCTACCCAATATTTTACTGTTGTCAACGAAGGAGCAGACTCTGCCAAAGTAGAATCTAGCTTAGCTTCGATACTGGTTGCGCTGAGGCATTTCAAAAACCCATACATGAGGTAAATTCCTTACAGCCTCCTGCCATACATTGGTAGACGTGACGCCACCAGCAGTCGGCCAGTGGGTAAAACATTTACGTATTCCACTCTTTTAAGTTAGCTATCATTAGTTTTGTCTAAGATATATATTCTAATTTGACAGTATGTTCGCCCTGAAGATGGCCCCCGCGATGGGCTGAAACCGGTCGGCACTAAATAAATAAAAAGCGCGATTGTTTTCTTAATAGTAAGTTAAAATATTTCAAAATATTATCACATAACGATGACCCATTTTTCCATTTTTACAAGTTCACTCACAACGTTCACTATTGATAACTGCGTCTTCTAACTTGAAACATATGCATCATTGGTCGTATACTTCCTAACCCAGAGATGTTTAACGACGATTGCCATCTCTTGGCCAGGCCGGGTACTTATGGGACCACCCTCGCATTTCTAGGAATTTGCATGAAGTGTGGAAAATGTGAAGGTACTTGAAATTTGTAAGTTGTCAAGCGTTTTTGGTATTTTTTTAAATTTAAAATAACGCTCTTGGAGGGTACGATGAACAAGCTTTGCTTCTGCGCTTTTTTTTTCTTCAACAGGACTTTCGTTTGGGCCATCACTTGTTCCATTCTACGAGAATGTTGTTCCACGTGTCCACTTTTCCAGTTCCTAATATTTTTGTCCTGAAAGAGGGCGTTTCCCTTGATTGCTCAAGCAATATTATAATTAAGATACCGTACATGACGAGATTCATTGCAGTCTAACATATCGTACATTGCCTTTGAAAATCGTTATTAGAGCACGTAGAAACGGTTGACGTGAAAGATTTCCACGTCGGTATAATTACAACGAAGAGCATTTCAGCTCTGTTTCAACGAGTGGATAGGGTGACGGTTTAAGAAAGTAAAGGACGAGCGTTCAAATCTAACTGGAGTCAGTTATCACTTTTTTGTTTAGACCTGTGCAGGTAATATTTTAAATCTTAATTGCCTACAAATTGTGCAGTTGTAAGCTTTCCTAGATTCCGCATTCTTTCAAAAGATACCATCTTACAATAGTACCTCATTCTAGAGATATTCCTACTCTACCGTTGTACTGTGTGTTGTACAACGTAGTTTATCAAAGACTACCAGAGGCCTGTTCAAAAAATTCTGGAACTTAATCACCAAAATTTTTCTACTCTCACCTTTTACTTAACGTACATGGTCTCCGAAATACTCTTTTAGTTTTGATAGACAGCTCCCAAAGACGTTTCCACTTACAGAAGCAGTCTATGTACGCCTGTTGCAGGATCGCGCGAAGCGCAGTCTGCGAATTTTCTTTCGTCTCGTCTATCGTTGCAAATCTTCATCTTTGCAACAGGTTTTTTTTTTTTTCAACTTTGGAAATAGTCCGCAGGGGTCAGGTCTGCAGAGTACGGAGGATGAGGCAGCAGTCTATTTTTCTATTTTTTGTGCAAAGGTCACGCACCAACAGGCATGAATGTGCGGGTGCGTTATCGTGATGCAAGAGCCGTAGTTCAAAGATGCTGTATCAGGATTTCATGACCCGGTCCAACTGAAATGTTACGTTCTTCTGCAGTCTCCCGGACAGCCGGCCACGGTTTCGCTGACGTTCCCGGCACGAGCGCCGTCGGCCGTCCTGAACGAGCGTCGCTCGCCTTCAGCTTCCGTCCGGCCAGTCCCGAGCCGCGTGACCCACTCTCAACACCGAGTACGGCTCAAGCACTCATCACGGTGGGATTCCTGCATCGTTTGGTGTCTCTGTAAAGGCTTTCGTAAGTTTCACACAAAGTGTAATGCAGACGCGTTGCTCCTCTAACTGTGCCATCTCGAAATTCGCAAATGGGCGACACAGCGCTCTACTCAATACAGCACTGATCAGTAACAACATAGAACAATGAAACTACCGGGGTTAGGCATTGAACACAGGCGTGTGCAGGGATGCCAACCGAAGTTTGCTCCAACGCACCATTGTTCGGGAATTTTTGGAACAAACGTCGTATAACCAGATTACCGGCGGATAAATGCTAAACTATTTATGAGGTCGCATAAATCAGAAGTCTAGTTGTAGTCAAGGCTTTAATCACTGTTAAGATTCGAGAACTGTAGCTCACTGTACGAGTGTATTCCGTTTCGTTTTATAAACAGTCCGCCGCCGTAGGCGATTGGTCAGTGCGACACTCGTGTGAAAGACCCAGGTTCGACTTCTGGCGCTGCCAGAGATTTTTCCTCGGTGGGATGACCGGACAGGGGCGCACGCGGCCCCTGAGAACGGAGCAGCTGCACGGCGGAGAGGCGGCGCGGGCAGCGGCCGGGGGTGCGCCTGTGCTCGTCCCGCGTCCCTCCCGATGATTGGCTGGCGATGACACGGCGATTCGTCGACTGTCGCGTCGTCTTCAGGGCCTGGTCGAGGGTTCCCTTCTTGTTTACAAGTAAATTTAGTTGCTTTAGTTTGAAGCTGACTGTCGAAAAGTCATTTAAAAAGTTCTCGATCGCTTCAGGAAACGAGAATTTTAACGAAGTGGAAGATACGTTAGTAAAATCTGAGACGGAACTGAGGAACTTAGCTTGCTCTGATGTGCTGAAGGAATTACGATTAGGTTTAAGATAAGTAGTAAATTTAAATGCAAGATTGTAGTAGGACAAAGATAGCTATTTTCAAAAGAGGTTTGAGCCCGTTTCATTCATCCCAATATTACGATTTTCTGCTCTCCGATAGTTAACCTCGTTTCAAATAGAGCTGTGCTGTGCAAAGAGGCATTAGATTATGCTAGAATTTTAATTTATTTAATATTCCGTGAAGCAACTCCAGGCTGGTGTAAAATGAATGTGCACAACGGAGAATAATACGCACTAAAATGAAGATTTGGCCCTGTCTGACTACCCCCTGAAGCAGAACTTAGGATCTCTTAATTCTTTAACATATAAATTACAACCTAAACATAAATGAATGATGAAGGCAACTAATGCTACGAAACGATAAACGTTCTTACTGGATATATATTTATTATAGATTAAAAAACCTTCACATTACTAAGTTTACATTTTCTAAGTTAAATTACTAATAAATTGTCCAACGCTGCCCTTTATTATGACTGCGCGGTCTAATATCAATAACGCGAAATGACTGACATCTACGTACCAAACACCAGAAGACACTACTTTCAAAGATGATCTACGGTGGCGTGGAACCTCAGTGGAAACTAACTAAAGTGATCACAGCCGTTAACTGTTACAGCCTTAATAAGCCGAAGCAGTTTGTGATATCACCCTGTGTACTGCGTCGTCTGCGTCGAAGTGATGGTTCTCGTACTGGTCTGTGACGATGGAAGGACTCCAGCCAGAAATAAACTCTTTCAAACACTAGGACGGCAGAAGGCGGTCCTCTAATATACTCTAATACTGTCTTCTGCTCTCTGTGTTCTACAGACGAGAAACAAGGACGGAGTTCAGATAGCGTCTCAACGTAAGTATAGGCGGAGGAAATGCACTCAATTACTGAACGCTGCGTACTCGGCGGCAACTTCCAACCCGGAGGTGAAGTCCAGAATCATATAGGTTCGCAACAGTACAGTGCCTAACTCTTCTAACTATAAGCCCTCCTGACAGCAAGGACAGCAAATCCGTCTCTCCCAACAAAGCTGATATCGAGTGACAGTCACTCACAGGCGCTCACAATGGAAGACCTCGTCTCTCCACTGCTGGCTTCCCAGCAAGACTCGGCTCCCCACCATCGTAATTCCGAAAACGAATCATATTCCCGAAACCACAGAATATTCTCCCTCTCTACAGATTCTTCCGAACGCCGACCAACCATATATTAGTCTTTTGTCGTCCAGCGCGGAAAGTTCGTGAGGAAAGACCTATACTCGTACAATGGTACGTTTCTGAGTAAAAATCTTTGGAAACAACCCAGCCTGCGTGGATTCCTCTCACCAGTGTCCAAGATTTTCAGCGTTCGGAAGTATTATCCAGTTATCCTTCCGCCCCTACTACAATAGTGACCGGCTGTCATCCTATTGTGCTCCAGAGCTCAGGTGCCACGATGTCTAGCTACTTCCTGTGTTTAAGCAGGACAAACACCTGTGTGGACCATCCACCCAGAGCTTGAGTTCTGCCTGCCGTTTCATCTCCACTGGCATTCCAACCTCTACTAGTATAGGCAATCATTCATTACACCTTTTCTATAAGAAAGACACTTAGTCACCTTTCATGCAATAAGCGTTAACAATTATTTACGTGACTCAGTCTCCTTTATATATTCATATATACGATGTACAACCTATCCAATACCTAATGTGGTTGTAAATCATAGCAAAGTATGTGTATGAGTGCTTGTAAGGTGCAAAATTGTAGCCACCTTACAATGTTGCCAAATAAAGAAATATTTAACTGCGCATTCAGGAATTTCTCTCCCTTGTATACCAGTCACCTGAAGACAAGTAATGCACATAAAATAACATCCCTCTGCAAGCCTGGAGGTTAGAATAGGCCCGAGGTATTCCTGCCTTTTGTAAGAAGCTTCTAAAAGGAGCCTCACACGTTTCGCCCTTTATGTGATGGTCTGCTGTAGGGTTTGACCTCTTTTTCAAAATTTTTTCCAAAGGGCGAGCCAATTGAGAAAGGGTGCCTTACCTGGTGCATCGTGTCCGCGATGCGCTGAGATCTATCCCGTCCTTCGCCGACGTGGATCTGCACTCCTGCTCATTCTCAAACTGTTCGGAGAGGTAACCCTCCTGGGTACGTATTGTTCCATCAACTGTACACTATAGTTTTCTACGCTGACGATGATAATTCACTTGTTTGTTTGGTTGCACCGATATCCCCCAATGCAGTGCTTTAAGAGCTGGAAGATTGGCCATATGTCTTCCCGCTGTACTTCAGGATCAGATCGAGATTGCGGATGCCCGTCACATCCCAATACTCCATGTGCCCCGCCTCCCATCCGTCTCAACTGCAGAGAGCACAATTCGCCGTGCTCGCCAGACTGCAGGATTCTACAGAAAAAAGGAAAATCGTGGAGTAAAAGACACTGGACCGACTGACCTACACTGAGGCTAAGAGAAAATTTGAACAATTGTATCCTGTATGTATGACATCGACTTAGGCCTCCGCTACAACAATTCTGGCACCATCAGCTCCAGTCACCTCTCAGAGCTGGGAGAGGACTCCCTTCTTGATTGTGGGGGCCATTTCCCTCCCTGTTACTCTCGCACAAAGCAAATTGTAGTGGTACCCACACCACTGCTACCTACAAGCTCTGTCTGAGAATGGGGTGTAGACTCTGGCGTCTGCTGAGGACCTAGATCTCGCCAGACGCTCACTCACAATGGATAGACTGCTCAGGCAATAAGCCGTAAACTGTCTCATTGAATGTTCCGTGCCTTCTCGGTCTCACGTCATTCTCCAGTCGAATAGAGGCGGTTTTTTCCACCGTCTGGCTGAGCTACAACTGTTAAGCGTTACACCTGCTTTCTGCATTGCGGCATACGTCCCTGGAGCACCTCATAGCCCTTAAATGGTTCCGTGTCTGCGTTCGCCAACTTATCAAACGACGGAAGCAGGAGTGCTGGTCGAGATACGTCTCGACGATTGGGTGCCATACGTCGCCTTCCCAAGTCTGGGCTAGGATCGAACGTGTTTTCGGGTACCAGGCCCCAACAGGTGTCCCCGGTGTTACTATAAATGGCGTGTTATCTACCGACAGAGATGTTATTACCGAGCACTTTGCTGAGCAGTAATCTCGAGCCTCTGTGTCTGAGAATTACCCCCAACCTTTCGCACTCTCAAACGGCACTGCTCCTGGGCCTGATCGGATCCACAGCCAGATGATTAAACATCTCTCATCTGACTACCAGTGACATCTCGTCATCTTCAACCGGATCTGGTGTGATGGCGTCTTTCCATCGCAATGGCGGGAGAGCACCATCACTCCGGTGCTCAAACCCGGTAAAAACCTGTTTGATGTGGATAGCTGTCGATCCATCAGCCTCACCAACGTTCACTGTAAGCTGCTGGAACGTATGGTATGTCGGCGGTTGGGTTGGGTCCTGGAGCCACGCGGCCTACTGGCTCCACGCCAGGGCGGCTTCCGCCAGGGTCGCTCTAACACTGATAATATTCTTTCGCTGGAGTCTGCCATCCGAACAGTCGTTTCCAGATGCAAACACCTGGTTGCCGTCTTTTTTTGATTTACGAAAAGTGTGTGACACGACCTGGTGACATATCCTTGCCGCATTATACGAGTGAGGTCTGATTAAGATGATTGTAAATAAAATTACTGAGGAGCATAAACACCACTGAAAAATGGAGAAAATCCATGAAACTTGGCGTGAACTATTTCAGCATCAGAATATACCGAACTTATTAAAATATTTTCCAGTTTGTGTCTGTTTCATGTTCTAACACCAATGCTGAGATGACATTTTCACTTTTATGGAAACGCCTGGGCTGATTAAAGAAGTAGGTTAAATGCTGAACGGAACTGCAAGTAAAATTTAACTTTCAGTACAGTTGCAAATATTTTTTATAATTATGGTTTGAAGAATAAAAAATTGCTCAAATGTACCAAATCAAAAGTACTCCCTCAATTGAGCAAAGTGCTTTATTTACTGATTTCTTAGTTTTTGTCAATTTTCTTTAAAGTTTTAATTAAATTATAACAATAATTCTATTTCCCTCGTTTCTGTACATTTGGAGGTAGGTCCTGCTTATAAATTTCTGGTTTCTCGCATATCCGTGAATAACAGTTGGCGACCCTAGTTGTGACTTGGGCGGTCAGATCTTGCGCCTCCATAGAAATCCATGTTCTTCAAATCTATCTCGTCTAGATGGTTTTCATACAAAGTGTGCTCCCCATTCATTAAGAACTGCAGTAGCACCAGGTAAAATTTTGTAACGCCAAAAACCTTTCTTCTTTCCTTAGCATCATGACAAATGGGAAAACTACAGCTGTTTGTTTTGTCGTCCTATTTTATTGCAGCTTGTGAAGGCGCAATTATCATCATTTGGTTATAGCTTAACGGGTCAAAAGTACTACCGCCTGCCCCAAAGTTCCTCGTAGTTTCTCGATCTGAGGACGGAAAAGATTTTTCATCTGTCAACCCTTTCGTTATCCAGAAGGGCGTAGATGCCATAGCCGGATCTGTCAAGTCTTGTACCAGGATGCGTAACGGTACCTTGTTTTAGAAACTGAGAGCGCCCTTCAGGCACAAAAACTCCTTTGGGCCACACTCCTGTACACGTTCCCTGTCCGGGTGGAGGCCCACCGCACTTTGAATTCGTCTCGTGGTGTGGTATATACTAGATCACTCGACGGATTGACTGACGAGGAGATTGTCTTTCCTCGCTGAGCAGGGCTTGACGGCTGTCCATACGGTCATGATAAAGGTCAACAATGACCTTGTACCGACCCGGACACTTTTCTTGACCTTTGATAGTGTTCAGCTGCCGTCGCGCATGAAAGCGGGCTACGAGGTTATTTCTGTTCGCCCCTATGTCCCGACACCTACGCGCTGCTACCAGTGTCAGCGTTTTAATCACACCCGCCAGTCTTGTTCTAATGCGGCTAAACGTGTCACTTGTGGCAGAGACGCCCATGAGGGTGTCTGTCCACCTCCGTCTCCTCGTTGTGTGAACTGTCAGGGTGACCATGCAGCGTCCTCCCGCGACTGTCCCATCTACAAGGATGAACGCTGTATACAGGAAATTCGGGTCAATGAGAAAGTGTCCACCTCGGCTGCTCGCAAGCTATTTGCTAGTAGGAAGCCCAGGCTGCTCCCAGCGGGGAGATACAGTACTGTCCTCGCCTCTCCTCGGACTACCAGGGAGGTGACGACGCAGACATGCGATCTGACCTTCAGCACTACGGTCGTCCGTTCGGCCAGTGCTAAGACTGCCCGGTCAACGTCTCCTCTTCCTCCCGTCACCCCTAAGACACAAGCACCTTCATCAGCTTCTGCCAAGACTAAGACCCAGAAGTCAGAGATGCACGGGCCTTCAAGAAAGAACCGTCCCGTGCAGACTTCCTACGTACCTCGAACTCCCAGCCATCGACCAGTACTTCCACTAAACGACCTTCCAAGAAGGCTCATAGGAAGCAAAGTTCTCCTTTTCCGCCACGGCGCGTTTCTTCTCCTGCGCCACCCAGCGGTTGCCGTCCCAGGTCGTCATCCGTTTCGCCTAGCCGCACCGCTGGTAGCCGAACATCTGGCCGTTCACCGGCGAAGGAAGCTCCCCCTCCCGGCCATCTTAATAAGATGGACGACTAACCTATTGAACCAATGGACGATGACTTCTCCGCCTATTGTTAGCGGCGGCAGTGTTAGCTCGAAGCCAGGCCCTCAGCGGCCTTCGAGGTGACCCCTTCTTGCTTCTCCTTTTTCTTCTCACGATGGCACTTCTTCATTGGAATATTCGCGGCATTCACTCCAACCGAGAGGACTGCTACGCTTGCACTGTCCGCTCGTCGTAGCTCTCCAGGAAACGAAGCTACGCCCATGCGATCAAATTGACTTGGCACACTATGCCTCTGTGCGTTTTGACCCACCCCCTGTGGCAGGTATTCTGGCTCATGGAGGGGTTATGTTGCTGGTCCGGGATGGTATTTACTACGATCACATTACATTGCACACCGGCCTGCAGGCAGTTGCCGTCCTCATTACTCTCCCCACTTTTACATTTTCCATTTGTACCGTTTACACTCCATCGTCGTCTGCCGTTACCAGGCAGACATGATGCAGATTATTGCTCAGCTACCTGCATCATTTTTGTTAACTGGAGACTTCAATGCCCACCATCCCCTTTGGGCCTCTCCAGCATCCTGCCCGAAGGGCTCCCTGTTAGCAGACCTTTTCAACCACCTCAATCTTGTCTGCCTCAATACTGGCGCCCCTACTTTTCTTTCGGACACAACTCACACGTATTCTCATTTAGACCTCTCTATATGTACTACCCAACTTGCACACCGGTTTGAGTGGTACGCATTTTCTGATACGTATTCGAGCCACCACTTCCCTTGTGTTATCCATCGCCTGCATCATACCCCCTCTCGGTCTCAACTAGTTGGAACTTCTCCAAAGCAGACTGGGGGCTTTTCTCTTCCAGGGCGACTTTTCAGGATCAAACCTTCGCAAGCTGCGATAGTCAGGTCGCACACCTCACGGAAGTAATTCTCACTGCTGCTGAATATTCCATCCCTCACACTACTTCTCCACGTCGCGTACCGGTCTCCTGGTGGACCGCAGCATGTAGAGACGCTTTACGTGCTCGTCGACGTGCTTTACGCACCTTTAAACGCCACCCTACGGTGGCGAATCGTATCAATTATAAACGATTACGTGCGCAATGTCGTCGCGTTATTAAAGAAAGCAAGAAAATCAGCTGGGCTGCTTTCACAAGCACCTTCAACAGTTTTACTCCTTCTGTTGTCTGGGGTAGCTTGCGCTGGCTATCTGGCACTAAGGTCCACTCACCAGTTTCTGGCTTGACGGTCGCGAATGACGTCCTTGTGGCCCCTGAGGATGTCTCCAATGCCTTCGGCCGCTTTTTCGCAGAGGTTTCGAGCTCTGCTCATTACCACCCTGCCTTCCTCCCCCGAAATCAGGCAGAGGAGGCAAGGCCACCTAACTTCCGCTCCTCGAATCGTGAAAGTTATAATGCCCCATTCATACGGCAACTCGGAAATGCACTTGCCCGGTCACGGTCCTCCGCCCCAGGGCCAGGAGAATGGGGTGCCACAGGGCTCAGTTTTGATCGTCGCTCTCTTCGTCATAGCGATCAATCCAATAATGGATTGGTTCCCAGCAGATGTATCAGGCTCCCTTTTCGTGGACGATTTTACCACATATTGCAGCGCGCAGCGTACATGTTTCCTGGAGTGCTGTCTTCAGCGTTGTCTTGACCGTCTTTACTCCTGGAGTGTCGCCAATGGCTTCCGTTTTTCTGCCGAGAAGACGGTCTGTATTAACTTCTGGCGCAACAAAGTTTCTCCCACCGTCCTTACGACTCGGTCCCGTTGCTCTCCCATTCATGGAGACAAAAAAATTTTTAGGTCTTACATTTGACAGGAAACTTAGCTGGTCTCCACATGTCATATTTGGCTGCCCATTGTACCCGTTCTCTAAATGTCCTCCGTGTTCTCAGCGGTATGTCGTGGGGACCGGATCGAACCGTCCTCCTTCGCCAATATTGGTCGATCGTCCGCTCAAAGCTGGATTATGGGAGCTTCGTATACTCCTCTGCACGGCCGTCCAACTTACGCCGCCTCAGCTCTATACAACATCGGGGTTTACGTCTTGCGATCGGAGCGTTCTATACTAGTCCCGTCGAGAGTCTTCATGCTGAAGCCGGTGAATTGCCACAAACCTACCGGCGCGATATACTCCTTTGTCGGTATGCCTGTCGGCTATTGTCAATGCCCGACCACCCGTCTTATCGTTCCTTTTTTGACGACTCTCTCGACCGTCAATACGGATTGTATGTCTCTGCCCTGCTGCCCCCTGGAGTTCGCTTTCGTCGCCTCCTTCAGCACCTTGATTTTTCACTCCCTGCAACCTTTCGAGTGGGCGAGAGCCAAACGCCACCTTGGCTCCAGGCTCAGGTTCGCGTTCACCTTGACCTCAGCTCGCTCCCAAAGGAGGTTACCCCAGCTTCGGTATACCGCTGCGGTTTTGTCGAACTTCGTTCGAAGTTCATTAATATGATCTTCATTTATACAGATGGCTCTAAGACCAATGACGGTGTCGGGTGTTCTTTTATTGTCGGGACATACAGTTTCAAATACCGGCTCCATGGCCATTGTTCGGTCTTCACAGCTGAGCTCTTTGCCCTCTACCAGGCTGTTCTTTACATCTGCCGCCACCGACATTCTGCTTATGTCATCTGCTCCGATTCCCTGAGCGCCATCGAGAGCCTCAGTGATCCGTATCCGGTTCACCCTTTCGTGCATCAGATCCAACGCTCTCTTCAGCAGCTGGTGGACGACGGTTCTCCAGTTAGCTTTATGTGGGTTCCTGGCCATGTCGGTATCCCTGGGAACGAAGCTGCAGATGCCGCAGCCAAGGCTGCGGTCCTCCAGCCTCGGACAGCTTCTTGTTGTGTCCCTTCATCAGATTGTAGCAGGGTCATTTGTCGGCGCATTTTATCGCTGTGGCATGCTGATTGGGCTACACTTACGGTCAACAAGCTTCGGGCCTTGAAACCTCTTCCCGCGGCTTGGACGACCTCTTCACGCCCTTCTCGGCGGGAGGAGGTCGTTTGGCCCGGTTACGAATTGGACATTGCCGGTTCAGCCATCGCCATCTGCTCACGGCTGCGCCGGCGCCGTTCTGCCCATGTGGGCAACTGCTGACGGTACGCCACATTTTAACGTCCTGTCCGAATTTTAATACACTGCGCGTTGATTTTGGCCTGCCATGTACTCTGGATGCCATTTTAGCGGATGACCCAGGAGCAGCTGCTCGCGTTCTTCGTTTTATCCACTTGACAAACCTGTCTAAGGACATTTGATTATGCTGTTTTTTTTTATCCTATGCCTGTTAATGTCTTCTACAGTGTTGTCCCTTTTAGTTGCTATTTAAAGCACTCTTCGTATTTTATCAAATAATACCACAAACGCTCTCTGTGCACTTCCAAACTAGCCAAGCCAAGAAAGACGCGCCAATATGGCAAGTTGAAGTGCAACTGTTTCTTGTTTCACATTAGTTTGCAGTAAGGACAACTTGACAAATTGCCACCCATAGGCTCAAACGTAAAGTTTGATTAAGTAATAATCTGGGAAGACTGTATTATTCGGACAAATTACATAATGTACAAAGTGAGTTTTAGATCTTCAAACTTTTTTAATAATGGCACATGCTAAGGATACACAAAGTTCTGCTTCTTTATCATACAATGGATTCACTCAGTTTCGCTTTGCAACCAGAAGTGGAAAGACAGAGTTTTGCATCTGTAGGCGGTTTTCGAGGTACATTTTAGGGCAGAAAAAACTGTTTTGTTCGTGTTTTAAGATCGTAATAGATAGATGGCAGCACAGAGAACAAAATGGTAGCACCAACTCATTTTCGAGAAAAAGTGGATTTACAGCAGTTTGCATCTGGACGCCTCATCTGAAAGACGTGCGAAATCAGTGCTGCTAAATCTGTTTTCTCTATCCTCACTGTTGCTTCAGTTACTACTTGTCGTTGTTGCGAGACACTCTCTCGTAGGATTATTTCCTGGGTTTAGATGTAACCTAAACAATCTTTACACCACTGTATGCAAATGATCTCACCTGGACATAGCTGTTCATACTGAACTTAACTCCCACAATTTTTTAGTGCCTTTGGCAATCGCATGGCACATATATTTCGTAAGAGTGCTTTCAGTCATACAGACCAAACAACTTAATTTCGGACATTTGAGTGCCCTCGGCACCTAGTCCGGTTCTTGTACAAGGCTTTGGAATGCTTAAACGTCGGCCTCACAAGGGTTTCTGGTATCACGTGCCTTAGCCTTAAAAGTATCTTTGCCAAATTTACTGGCTGATTCACGAAGATATGCAAATATTTTAATATGTCAGTCTACAAGTAAACCTAAAGAAAAAAGTTTATATGAATATAGGTCTGCGAATGTTCAGTTATGGAGTTACGGCTAATAAGATTTTACCTGAAATTTAACAACTTCTCTAATATGAAGCCATCGCAAAACTATACGAGATTAAAGCAAAGAAAGATTTCCATTTATTTTGTGATTGGTCTGGTAACACTAATAAATCATGTCCCAGACGAGTATCTGCAGTAGTTTTCCAGGACATTCAGAGGGGCAAAGAAGTAATTTCGTATAATTTTAATTTATTAACTACTTCACCCAATTTGTTTTTTAAACTCCAAACAACAGAAGTTGTAGAGAATATAATTTTCGAAAAATGATGGTAATAACGTTAAGTGAAACTGTGTGAATGTCTGATAATCTGCTTTTAGTAATACCATGGCATAGGTTAACTCATGTTTAACCGGAAAAAACAAAGCACAGTGTACACACAATTTCACAATATATGTTCAAAAATGTCTCCACAGAATTCAGTGCATTTAGCTGCCCGTGTATGAACAGATTTTGTTGTTCGTTTCAGCTTCGCAGGGTTGTTCTTAATTTCGTCGATTGCATTCATAATGAGAGCAAGTAATGCATTTACATGTCTGGGACATGTTTCATTAGATTCACCAGACCAATGACATAAATATAAATGGAAATTGTGCTTCACTTTAACGCCGTATAGCTTTGCGATGGCTTCATATTAGCGAAGTTGCTAAATTTCAGGCTAAAATATTATATTAGCGTAACTCCGGAACTATGTTTACGTGAACTTCCTTCTTCAGTCTTACTTGGAGAACAACATATTAAAATATTTGGATGTCTTCGTGAGGCACCCTGTATAATCAGTTCCGCAGGACTGCATGGGTTGTCAGAAACTAAGATTTCTGTGGAAATTGGCGAGACATCTAAAAAAAATCAGATTGTTGGAAATTATTGGGCATGTTGTTGTTTGATATCAGCTTACCTTTGGGCTGAAAGGAACACCTGACAAGAGATGAGACCTGTAAGGAAGAAGCCGGACGCTGGTACCCAATTCCCCTCTTAAGGACCTGGACATCAACCTCGAGCGAGCTCCCCGGGGGGTCCACAACTCTTTTGTGGATACGTGCGTAGCGAGCACGGGACCCAGAGCTAATGTGGCCCTCCTTCCTTTCCGGGCTGCATACCTTCCTTTTCCGCATCCTTCCCTCTCCCCCATCTTCGCCCCTCCTCCCCTCACCTCTGGCTCTTTCCTTCCCTTTCTCCCCCTCTGGGAGTATGGTTTGTGCCTACATCCGGAGACAGACGCTCATAAATCTAACGCATTCTTCGCCTTCTCTGCTTGACTGTCTTCATCCTTCTTTTGTCCTCTTTTCCTTACCTCTTCTCTTTACCCTTTTCTCCGCTGCGGCGTTTGAGACCTCTCCTCTTTCCTTTCCCTGTCTTTGTTTTTCCCTTTATCTTTCTTCCTCCCTGTGCGTGTCTGAAGGCCGACCCACGCATTTTTGTGCGTAGCCAGTGACGGGGCAAAGCGTAATTCCCCATCCCGGGTAGACAGGTAGGACACGTACGTACCCCCTGGTAATGGCCAGGCCCAGGGAGAGGTGATTACCCGAGCTGATACCTTCCGAAAGTGCCGATTGGTCCCTCCGGCCGTTTGTCGGGAGGGAGTGCCCTCAGAGAGGGCCCCCACAAGGGAGGAGCGCGCCATCGGAGACGCCGGTAATCATGGGGGATTCTTCCGCAATGGTTGCCTCACCTTCCACTATGTCTGCTCACAAGCGTAAGTTCACTGAGTCTCAGCCACAGACAGTTCTTCCATCGTGCCACAGTTCCTTGTTGTTTCTCGGTCTGATGAAGGTCACGACTTCTCCACGGTCAACCTTTTCATTATTCAGAAATGTGTCGACGCAATTGCAGGTCCTGTAAAGTCTTGTTCCAGATTACGGAATGGCACCTTGTTGTTAGCAACAGTCAGTGCCCTCCAGGCACAAAAATTGCTGCGTACTTCACTGCTCCACACCTTCCCTGAACGGGTTGAAGCGCACCGCACTTTAAATTCCCCACGAGGGGTCGTTTATACACACTCCCTCGGTGGGTTTTCTGACGAAGAAATTCAGCACTACCTGTCTGACCAGGGCGTAACGGCTGTTCATGGAGTTATGAAAAGGGTTGACACGAACATCATTCCAACCCGCCCTGTCTTCTTGACATTTGACAAAGTTCAACTCCCATCGAAAATGAAAGCAGGCTATGAGATAATTTCCGTTCGCCCTTACGTCCCAAACCCTATGCGTTGGTATCGGTGTCAGCGGTTCAATCACACCAGCCAGTCCTGTTCCAATCCGGCCAAATGTGTTACGTGTGGCAAGGATGCCCATGAGGGTGCTTGTCCACCTCCATCCCCTCGCTGCATCAACTGTATGGGTGACCACGCTGCTTCCTCTCGCGATTGCCCCATTTTTAAGGACGAAAAGCTCATCCAGGAAATCAGAGTGAAGGAAAAGGTGTCGACCTTTGTTGCTCGAAAATTATTCGCCAGTCGACAGCCCACCGTGCCTCAGACAGGAAAATTCAGCACTGTCCTTGCTTCTCCTCGGCCAACAAAGGAGGCAGCCACGCAGACTTGCGACCTCACCTTTAGTGCCACGATCGTCAGATGGGCCAGCGCAAAGATCGCCCGTTCAACCTCACTACATTCGCCTGCCCACTCTATGGCTCATCCTTCATCGGGTTCTGCTAAATCTCGAGCCCAAAAGTCAGACGCCAAGACTTCGAAAAAAGAGAATACTAGTGAAGATTTTTCACGTACTCCAACTTCACAACCATCGGTTCCTCCTTCATCTAAACGTCATATTTCCAAGAAGGCTACAAAGAAACCCAGTTCATCTCCTTCTCCGCCACGGCGTGTCCCATCTTTAGCACCACCTGGCGGAAATCGCCCTCGGCCGTCTTCTGTGTCGCCGAGGCGCAATGCTGGCGGCCGATCAACCGGCCGATCGCTGGTGGCAGGAGCTGCTCCTGAACAACCTATGGATCAGGATCTTCTGCCTACGGCTGAATGCCATTCAATGCTGTCGGTCGCAAGCTCTGAGCAGTCGTTGAGTTCACGGCAACCTTGGTCACATTCCTCCATTTTCTGTTCACCCTATGTCCATTATCCACTGGAATATCCGCGGCATTCGAGCCAATCTGAATGAATTGTCGAGCCTCTTACGATCCTACTCGCCGGTCATCTTCTGCCTTCGAGAAACAAAGCTGCGTCCCCATGACCGCTTTGTTCTCCCTCATTTTCAGTCTGTCCGATATAATCTCCCCTCTGTTCTCTGTTGAAGGCACTCCAGCCCATGGAGGACTCATGATTCTTCTCCGTGATACTCTCCATTATCACCCAATCCACTTAAACACTTCCTTCCAAGCTGTCGCCGTCCGTCTTTCCATTTCTGGATACACTTTCTCTCTTTGTACTGTATACATCCCATCGTCCACACCAATGGCACAAGCTGATCTCCTTCATCTTCTTGGTCAGCTTCCACCCCCCTATTTGCTGGTTGGGGACTTCAATGCCCACCACCCGCTTTGGGGATCTCCACATCCTTGTCCACGTAGCTCACTACTGCTAGACGTCTTCCACCAAGCGGATCTAGTTTGCCTCAACACTGGGGTCCCTACACTTTTGTCTGCCTCCACGACAAATTTATCTAATTTGGACCTTGCGGTCGGTACTGTTCCCCTAGCTCGGCGCTTTGAATGGTTCGCCCTTGCCGATACGCACTCGAGTGACCACTTTCCATGTGTCCTTAGACTGCAGCCTCAACTGCCATATATGCGCCCGCGACGCTGGAAGTTTGCTCAAGCCGATTGGACACTTTTTTCGTCTCTCGCGACGTTCGATGACCGTCACTATCCCAGCGTCGGCGATGAGGTCACACATATTACCGACGTTATTCTTACAGCTGCGGAACATTCAATCCCACGCACGTCCGAATTGCCCCTGCGCCCCCCAGTTCCTTGGTGGAACGAGGCATGCCGTGACGCAATACGTGAGCGTCGAAGTGCTCTTCGCGTTTTCCGCCACTATCCTACTTTGGCCAACTGTATCCGCTATAAGCGGTTCCGTGCGCGATGCCGTCGTGTCATCCGCGATAGCAAGAAGGCAAGCTGGAAATTCTTTATTAGCTCATTTAACACCTTCACTCCCTCCTCGGAAGTTTGGAGTCGGCTTCGACGGTTCTCAGGCGCGCCTAGTTTCTCCCCGGTCTCTGGGCTCACTGTCGCGCATGATACATTAGTGGACCCCGTCGCAATTTCTAACTCATTGGGTCAGCACTTTGCTGAGATTTCGAGCTCTTCCAATTACCCGCCAGCGTTTCTCCCGAAGTAACATGCAGCGGAAGTGCGACATCTTGCTTTCTCCTCTCAAAATCGCGAAAGCTACAATACTGTTTTCTCCATGCGGCAACTCCAACATGCACTCTCTTCTTCTCGCTCCTCCGCCCCAGGACCGGATGCTATCCACGTCCAAATGTTGCTGCATTTATCAATACATAGTCTGCGTTACCTCCTTCGCCTTTATAATCGAATTTGGACCGACAGTGCTTTTCCCAGACGATGGCGGGAAGCTATCGTCGTTCCTGTTCCGAAACCTGGAAAGGACAAACATCTCCCCTCTAGCTATCGCCCCATTTCTCTCACGAGTAGTGTCTGTAAGGTTTTGGAGCGTATGGTGAATTACCGTTTAGCTTGGTGGCTGGAATCCCGCAGTCTTTTAACACCTGCCCAATGCGGATTCCGAAAGCATAGTTCTGCAGTTGACCATCTTGTTGCTCTCTCCACTTATATCATGAACAATTTTCTCCGGAAACGCCCAACAGTAGCAATATTTTTTCATCTGGAGAAAGCATACGATACCTGCTGGAGGACAGGCATCCTCCTCACACTGTTCTCTTGGGGCTTTCGAGATCGGCTGCCCCTTTTTCTTCGCGAATTTATGGCAGAGCGCACATTTAGAGTGCGGGTGAACAGTACTCTCTCCCGTACTTTCTCCCAAGAAAACGGGGTACCCCAGGGCTCCGTGCTGAGTGTTGTACTGTTTGCCATAGCCGTAAATCCAATTATGGATTGTCTCCTTCCTGATGTCTCGGGCTCCCTCTTCGTGGACGATTTTGCGATCTACTACAGCTCTCAACGGACCAGCCTTCTTGAACGACGTCTTCAAGGATGTCTCGATCGCATTCACTCTTGGAGCATCGAAACCGACTTCCGTTTTTCTCCCAGTAAGACCGTTTGTGTTAATTTTTGGCGACGTAAGGAGTTTCTTCCACCCTCCTTACATCTAGGACCTGTCAACCTTCCGTTTTCGGACGTCGCTAAATTCTTGGGTCTTATGTGTGGAGAAAAATTTGCTGGTCCTCCCTCGTTTCCTATCTTTCGGCTCTCTGTCTGCGATCCCTCAACACCCTCCGTGTCCTGAATGGTACCTCCTGGGGAGTGGACCGAGTGGTCCTTCTCCGCCTCTATCGCGCTTTAGTGCGCTCGAAATTGGACTATGCAAGCATAGTCTACTCCTCTGCTCGGCCGTCTATTCTTCGGCGTCTCGACTCTATCCACCACCGTGGCTTACGTTTAGTGTCTGGAGCTTTTTACACCAGCCCAGTGGAAAGCCTTTATGCTGAGACTACTGAACCTCCACTGTCCAATCGGCGAGCAGTCCTTTTGAGTCGTTATGCTAGCCATCTGTCTTCCATGCCTGCTAATCTGGCCCATGACATTTTTTCGACACCTCCTTTGATGTAGGGTATGCAGGCCGCCCCTCCTCCCTACTACCACCGGAAGTCCGCTTCCGTCAACTGCTCCATTCTCTTTCCTTCCGCTTTCCTAAAACCACCTTGACAACTTGGGGTACAGCACCGCCTTGGCTCCATCCCCGGATCTGCCTGCTCCGTGACCTTTGTCGATTTCCCAAGGATGGTACCCCTTCACTTGCTTATCGTCGGGCATTTGCTGCTCTATGTGCACAAATGAAGGAAGCCACATTTATTTACACGGATGGCTCGAAAACATCGTTTGGTGTAGGGAGTGCCTATATTGTTGGCGACACCCCGAATCACTTTCGGCTTCCCGACCAGTGTTCGGTTTATACTGCGGAGCTTTACGCTGTTCTCCAAGCTGTCCACTACATCCGCCGCCATCAGCGGATACAGTACGTTATCTACTCAGATTCTCTCAGCTCTCTCCTCAGTCTCCAAGCTCTTTACCCTGTGCACTCTCTGGTCCACTGGATTCAGGACTGTCTGCGCTTGCTCCACCTGTGGGGCGTCTCGGTGGCGTTCCTCTGGCTCCCGGGACACGTTGGTATCTGTGGAAATGAGGTGGCCGATATAGCAGCCAAGGCTGCAGTCTCGCTTTTTCGGCCAGCTATTCAATCGACTACCTTCGCCGATCTACGGAGCGTTTTATGTCGTCTTGTTGTTCTTTTATGGCACGCACATTGGTCGACACTTCCCCATAATAAATTGCGGGACGTGAAAGCTCTTCCTTGTGCTTGGACCTCTTCCTCCCGAACGCGTCGTCGGCAGGAGGTAATTTTAACTAAACTCCGGATAGGGCACTGTCTTTTTAGCCACCGACATCTTTTAAGCGGCGATCCTCCCCCACCCTGTCCTCACTGCTCTCAGCTGTGGACGGTAAGACACCTTTTACTTGAGTGCCCCTATTTTAATCCGTTATGCTCCTGTCTCCAGCTGTCGCCTGATATATCGTCGATTTTAGAAGATGACACGCGCTCAGCCCATCGCGTTCTCGAGTTTATTAGTGCCAGTGAATGACGTCAGTCATTTGAAGCTTTTTTTGGGGACAACCAACCCCTTTCTGTAGTGAATTTTTAAGCCTTCCTTCTGCTTTTAGTTTCTCCAGTTTTATGACTTTCGTTCCCATTGCTGGTGGTTTCCATTTTCGGTTTTTTACTGTTTCCTAAGTCACGGACCGGGCACTAATGACCATAGCAGTTTTGCACCCTAAAACAAAACAAAAAAATCAACCTCGAGCAACATGGGAGCCACTGAGTAGTCAGTTCTATCAAAGTGCTAGGGTGGATATTACTACCAGGCGATAAAGGAAGAGTTTGAACTGAAAACCGTTGTAATCTTGTTCTTGCAAGTTTTTTTCCTGACCTCAAATTGTAGGACGAATATTTTGCCTCCGAAAATGATCATACTCACAGGAGGATCGTCTTAATCTCGGGAGTCGTGTTGTTCGTTATGGCATCCTTCATTGCTTACCACTGTTTGTACTTTCCTCTACTGATGACCAATTTTTTGTTCTACCTCCTCCGTTTGGAATAGAAGACCATGAACGAAATTGGGTTCTAAGTCTGTTGGCATCGCGGGGTAGCATTCTACTGGGATTCCTTGTTTTTTCCCTTCTTTAACTACTTCAGAGTACTGGAACGCAAGAGCGCTTACCTGCTGTGGCGGTAGCCTCTGAAGACGAGCCGGCAGCTGTGGGTCGCACAGCCCATGGCTCCTTCAGCCACTGGCTACTAGTTTCGTAACAAAATTATTAAGTGGAAATTAGGCATATGAAACTACAGGTGTGTGCAAATCCTGCAGTGGTTGGATAGTAACAAATTAGATTCCATTTGATGCTGAGGTGCTATTCCTATACAGTTGGAGAGCCTCTACAATGCTGTTAGCTTTTTGGGAATACAAAGTGGGCTGTGGTACAATGGAGGATGGAAGCGTGCTGGGGTAGTCAGGGCGATTGTGCCAGGGTAGGTAGTAGTTAGCGTGTCTGCCTAGTGAACAAGGGGCCTGGGTTCGAATCCTGCCATTCGTACAAATTTTCATTCGCCACTTCAGTCCGCATATATACATCATTGGTGTCAGAGGTATCTGGAACTGATAGGCCCACCCTAAGGATGTCAGTGATTGAATTTCTAAACACACATCAAATATTAAACTGGATGATACAGTAACAGGCTATTAGGACAGGGATGTACTGACAACTACGGAGGCTAATGTCGTGCACAGGGTAACGAATGCGATATGAAACAGCAGTGCGGTCAGAGGGAGCAGAGCCCGCACAGCCGCACAGGCAGCAGTCAACACGTCGGCGTCCTTGTGCAGTGCGCCACAACGTTGACAGAAAACAATTCCTCACTTTTAATAGCTGTTGATGAATTGCTATTCGGACTGACTTCAATGTTCAGTAGCCAATATTAATTCAGAATGAGTACACATTATCGAGTTGCAAACTGATGCGCTGAAATGTCTGTCCAATCTACTTGACCACACGCTAACACTTCAGCACACAGATGGCTTATAATATGCTGAGGCCGTACTCAGCCGAGAACAATGACCAAAAGACGACGATACATGCTGTGCCTGCTCCCTCCTCAACTACCTCACGTCACAGGAAACCCTTCATCAAGAGTTACCAGATGCCTGACAACCATTCCAAAGACAATACAAGTTTTAAAAATTCCAAATGTGTACAGTATACCTCTTCAAACAGAAGTAGTTTAACGCCATTTCTTTTTTGGTGCCTATTGTTAAAACGCTGACATAAATGTTTTATATTCTGCACGAATTGAAAATGTTATAGCTGCTCAATGGATCGTATTTATTTTTCTCTTGCTGGTTTTATACTGTGTTGTTCATTTACCTTTCTTATGTTAATCCATGAATTTGACTGCCGATGACGTGGTCATAGTGATGGCACAAGCAGACACCAGTGTGCTGTGATATAAACGCTACGATTTTTCTATTTTTTCCAGGCTTCAGAATAAAAGAGGGAGGCGAGACCTTAAGTTTTTGAGTTTTATTTTCGTTAATTACGCTCCCACACTTAGAGGACTGGGGGAGGGGGTGGTTTATCGTGAACGCAATTGACATAAAATATTCAAATGTTCAGCCGTTTTTTGAAAGCTCCTGCTCTTCTACCATCGTTCTCCACAAATTGGGTTCTTTGTACAACGAAAAAAGTGTGTGCATTTTGAAGCACACTCTGCATCAGGATCACATTTTTTTAAGTCTTAAGAATTTAAATCACCACCTGCTCCCATTTGCTATTACGTAGAAATTTTTCTGTAAAAAGTTCGCCTTCTACATCCATCACAATAAGAATGATCACTTACTTTTGTTGATATGCACGACTTTAACGCATTTGTTTTCCTCTGATAATCTTTAAGGAGCATCTGATAAATTTTGTTGTACCGGTATTTACTGAATTTCAAAATCACACTCTTGAAGTGCTAAAAACCAGTGCGTTGGCCTGCTGTTCATTAGGTACCAATTTACTAAGAAGGAAAGTGTTTTATGAACTGTAACGATGTCATCCCAGTAACAGCGAAACTTTTGCGTGGAAATGCTCTCTTCTCTTGTGAATATGTACTTCCTCTCCCAGTGAGTGTAATGCGACAGTAAAATTTACTATGACTCTGTTAACCTCATACTTTTCTGCGCCAAGATAAAAATAAATGGAGTCAATACCAGTGAAGAAATCAGTATGGCAAAGTATCGGTGCCTCACACAGCGGGTTTTTCATTAATTCGGATGTTCCTTATTCTACTTCCAGATGGAGATAGACATTTGAAGATAAACAAGATCGAGGATGAAAACTGACAGAAATAGCACAAACCGAGAAGATTTCATTTGCCTACAGCACTTTGGTGCAGGAAAATTTCTCACTGCTTCAATTTCCGTCAGATGAATTCGGTTCCGCAGAAAAAAAATATATGTCCAAGGTATTTAATCGCGACTTGGCGAATTCTTATTTATCCGTCTTTAATGTGATTCCAGCTCCATTAAACCTTTAAAATACATGGCATACAATGTCTAAATTTTCTCCCCCAAGGCAGTAATAATTAGAATATCGTCTACATAGTGTTGTATGTATCAATAATTGTCAATTATTCTTCTATTAAAACGTCATTAAGTTCTCTCATAACGGCTCCTGATGTAGACAGACCGAAAGGCATTCTTCTAAACTGGTAACATATTCGGTTCCACAGAAAGGCTGTGTACTTCCTGCTATACCCTGAGCTTCCAGTTGGTCACATTATACTGTAAACGGCATCATTTCGCCATGAGCGTCAGTAAATAAATGCACACTGCCGTCCCTTTCCGTTACAGTGTGCATTGGTTTAGAACATAAACTGTCTGAGAGCTAAATTGTCCGTCATCCCTTCAGTTGCTTTCTAGGTACTGGACAAGATTTGCTATGGAACTGCTCATGATTCTTATCTTTAATTTTACTAGTGCATCATCTGATCAGACCACGTGTTTTTGAAGAGAGATCGACGTAACATCTTAATATTTCTACCCGTTCCTCCCGCTTAGCTTCAGGTACGTCCACTGATATTTGAAGTATTCAGTACTAGTCAGAGCATTGTAATCATTATTATTCTTCTGGAGACCAGCATCTTCCTCAGAATTATTTAAAGTTCCAGTTCTCCATTTTTTCGAAAATGGTTAACCTCATATTTACAAGTGCGTCACCGTAATCATCTCCCGCGACGTATCCTTAAACTCTCTCCTCTCCTGTCCCTTCCACTAATCAACCTTGCTTTGAGAGAAATGAAGTGTAAGAGAATGTATTTAAGAACCTGTTCAGAGCCGGGCAAATATGAGAACTAAACTGATATTAAGTGATCCGGAAAGGAATACACTCTGCTCATAGTTATCCTTCTGAATTCTGAGCTTTGATAGTTCCTGGCCTTTAATGGGTTTACTTTGTTTACAGCATGATTAACAGGAACTACTGAAAATGCAAGGGGGTAGATTTTTCTGAAATAGCTTCCGGCCTCCTCGCTGGCTGTTGCGTCCATAATTCCCCATATTTGGACTAATCTGAAAGGCATTACAATGTTCCCTCAGGCGCTCAGCATTCGTTTGCTCAGTACGTGCTTGGTGACCCCGGAGTTCCTGAGCTGGAGACTGGTAAGCGCCACCAGTCCTCTGTCACCATAAGCTCTGGTCTGACTTCAGCGACCACCGTGCGGCGCAGCTGTGGAGCGTTGTGTGTTTCGGAGAACGCGTAGGTCTCGGCTTCACCGCCTGGACCGCGAGGAAAGTGCACACCTCTATAAAAACCCCTCAACCTCAAGGTGTACTACGTGCTGAGGAGGTGAATGGGTGTTGAGCTAAACCAGTCTCTAGCGGCCAACCTCTGGGGCCTTGGGCACCTGCCGCCCCCTCCCCCCCCTCAGTTGTACAATGATTGCTCAGGCATGCAGGGCTCTGCCTGGGTCGACGGTTGTTTCTCCACCGTCTCGTGGGTTCCCTATGGAACTCTCTCATCAAACTGACGGTCCCGGGTGTACCGTCAGGCATCACCTACACCCACTCCTGAAAGAGAGCTTGGTTGGTCAGGCATCCCGAAAAGAAGCCTCGGAATCATAGTAACAGGGCATTAGTGTGCCATAACACTTTCATTGTAATCAAGCGAAACGGGGAAAGCTTAGAGAAGATATCGTCTTTCTATATTCATAAGGCATTTGAAGGTATTGCTGGGTCTCTGAAAAGTGTCAAACCATTTCGTAATGGTACGCTTTCAGTTGAAACTGCTATTTCCAACCAAATATCTAAGCTTCTGGGATATAAGGCTTTAGGTGACTACTCAGTCGGGGCTGAGTTGCAGAACACCTCTTAACTCCAGTAAGAGCGTGGTTACCTGCTCCGATATAATGGAGGTGGACCCCGCGGAGTTACGTGAAGAGTGGAAGAACGTGGGAGTCACGGAGGTGCAGAATTATATGAAGAGTCAGTGGCAAATTGGAAAAATCGGCAACGTTCATTCTAACGTTTAGTACTCCAGAATTACCGGAACGTATCCTTGCAGGCTATATCCGCCTTAAGGTTCGCCCATTTGTTCCCAGCCCCATGCGATGCTATAAATGTCAGATTTGGACGTACCACTGTGGGATGTAACGGGAAGGCTACGTGTGGCAGTTGTGGAGGCTGCGCTCAAGAGTCAGGGACTTCTTGTACACTTCCTCTGAAACGTGTGAACAGCTCTGGGGGATCACCCAGTGTGGAGCAGAAAGTGTGGGGTTTACGAGGAAAGGAAAACCCAGGAGTTAAAAGTAGAGACGCATACCCTATGGTGAAACTAAAAGGGATTTCAAAGCCATGCAGCCACAGGTTTTTGCTATTTTTTTTTTCATCAGCCCTTAAGGCACCAATCGACAACCGTAATGCCTTCACACAAACTCAGACGACAGATTTAAGTAAAAGCACACGCACTTGTCGATGTACCTGTGGGGGAAACGCTCCACTTGCAACTGACGTCGTTCTGAAGCCGTCAGCAGTAGACTTAACACCTAAGCCACATACCACTCCCCAACTTCAGAAGCCAACTAACCCATCTCCGCAAACCAGGCAACCGCCTCCTCCTGTCAGATCTACTTTTCGAAGGACGTTGTTCTTTACTAAGCCCAGGAAAGCCGTAAGTAAACCTTCGGATCGACGAGCTCTCTCACTTTCGGATGGAGAGTATGCTCTTGAGGATACAGATTTCCAGTCGGAGGAGCCAGAGAGCATGGAACCGGCTGACGTTCCCCTGGACCGGCCCGGTAAATCACCGCCTCCGAGGCACAAATAGAAGAACCACCATCGCTAACCAGTGGCTTCCATAGGGACTTGTGTGTTGCAGTGGAATTTGAATGGATATCGCTGACATTTGGAAGAACTGCAGCTGCTGGTTCAGGATGTTTCTTGTAAGCACACACCTGCATTATGGGGCTACCACATACACAGGACGATACTACTGGAAACAGGGCTAAACGTAGAGTAGGTATTTTCCTTGATGACAGATGCCACTGCTCTCCTGTCCCTCTTACCACGACCGTGCAAGCAATTGCTGTGAAAGTTCTCACGCCGTTTATTATCACAGTGTGATCTATGTAGCTGCCCCCAATGACGCTTTGGATGCAGAAGCACTGGCAGACCTCTTCCAGGCACTCCCACGCCCATTCCTCCTTGTGGGGGACTTGTGTGGAGTGCCCAGTGTGCTGTGGGGCTCGTCTACTGCTTGCTCCAGGGGTCGGATGATCGAGCTACTCGTCCATTGTAAGAATATCTGCCTTCTGAACGCGGATCAGATGACTCACTTTTCCACAGCTACGTGGTCTTTCCCAGCTATTGACCTTTGTTTTTGTTTCCCAGCTATTGCAGACGCAGTTCAGTGGGAAGTGGCTCCAGATATACATTCTAGTGAACACTTTTGAGTGTGGATCCGTCTGCCGACTAGGACGGTAGCGAGCAGGAGACCACGCAGGTGGATGATACAAAGGGCAAACTGGTTACAGTACAGTCGACAGGCTATTTCTGAACAAAAGGACTGTGCACAGGAGGCGGTGGCCCATGTCATTCGTGAGATCCAAAGGGCTGCCGCAGAGTCCATCCCCAGGTCTAGTAGCCACCTCAGATGATGGCCTGTACCTTGGTGGAATGATTACTGTCAATTGGCCATCAGAGCCAGACGGACAGCTCTGCGGAAGTTCAGTGTCCAACTACAGACTATCTTCGTGCCTTCAGATCTGCGAGAGCACATGCAAGGCGAGTGATCAAAGAACGGAAGAGGGCTTCCTGGAGGGAATACACTACTTCCATTTATCGTCCACTTCCGTTGTGCACATTTGGGAATCAATAAGATGGATTTCACGCAAGGGTAATTCTTGTCAAATAATGGGGTCTTGGAGGGCACGTCAGAAGACAAGGCTTACGTTTTAGCTGAACACTTATTTACCGTTTCTGAGTCATCGAGACAAGCTCCTGCTGTTCAGGTATTCCGTCAGACTGCAGAGATGAGGAAACTCAATTTCTTCTCGTGTAATGAGCAAGTCCACAACCTTACATAAAAGGCAGAGGATGTAATCTTGGTTGGGTTCATTGTCCTCAAAATGCCATTATCTACAATTATTTGAGGCGCATTATCACTGTTAGTCTCTCTTTCGTTTAATGCTGCATTAATCTCGTGCAGTAGAAGCTCTTCATTCCGGCCGACCCTTCGCCGCAGTCTGTGACTTGGCGGCGGGTTTCATCTGCTTCAGTACCCACTACCGCTCACCCACTCACAAACTCTGACCATTTGCGCCTCGCACGGTGTTGCACATTGTTACTGTCAGCGATATTATATTCAAACAGGTACGGGTACTTTTCCTTCACAATACGTACGATGGTACTTTGTATCGACGATATTGCACAACCTAGCCACTTTCCTCTTGCACGTAGATTATCGCTATTATCTGCATGACTTCGCTGCTGGACGACCGTGTTGATAACATGCTTAAACAGTATCTTTCCTAGAATTTGGCACTTTGTTCAACTAATGCCTTCAATGATCAGTTGACGTATATTAATACTTGGTCCCACTTCTGTAAATGTTTGGCACTGGTAGAGAGCCTTTGATGTGTTGAGTCATTCGTTCTCTGAGTGGTGTGTTCTTCTCATGAAGTCAGGAGATTAGCCAGTTGCTGCTTTTCTAGTACAACGCACGGGTCACATCCCTTTGAGGTTATGAAGCTGCATTTGTTGGGTATATCTTAGATAAGATGTCTATAAACATATTGTCCAACGTAGTGTTTAGAGATAGTTATGTAGTTCAGTTTTGAATATATATTTACTGTTTCATGAGATTTTCAGCTGAGTGGGAAGGATGTCGAAAATTATTACAGCAGCATGCACAGCGACTCTCTGCAGCGCGCAGTTCACATAATTCCTCTGCTCAGTGCCACACACGTGGACGGCTGAGTTTCGTTACCAAGGATCGTCTCTACGAAAATGACACATTAGAGAGAATAGGTGTCGAGAAGCAGTAGTAAATATTCACAGCTAACTAAATTATTTACAACGGGAAGTTCACGGACTCGCTCTGTACATGACTCTAGTCTCCCTACTAAGCAGTGAGAACAGTTTGAGTAAGAGGAGAGTTCCCGCAGGACATAGAACTATGTGACACTAGGGAGTGCGCAGAAGGAGAATAAGTTACCTCTCTGACCCCTTCATCTCCAGAGAGAGAGAGAGAGAGAGAGAGAGAGAGAGAGAGAGAGAGAGAGAGAGAGCAATAGCTGCTGAGCTGACACACTCCTCAGTCTAATAAATGTGACGTTCCCAGCGTGATTTTCAGTGTGAGTGAATGCCCAAGAACTTGATGGTATCAAATCTTTATCTGCTGGTTATTCAATGTCACTGAGTGTTGGTCTGGATTTTCGTGACTTGATGTAAATTGCGTAAAATTTATCTTGCTTACGTTGGCAGGGGAATTAACAAACCTGCTACAGAATGTTGGTGAAATGTAGTTGGTGATTGTGTTTGACAGATATTTTTACAATGATGGCGTCATCTGCAAATGTGGTACATTTCTGCTATCCACAACTGCAGGCAGATCTTGGCACACATCACAGTCGCTGAAGGATCCAGGAGGACAGAAGGTGTTTTTGTACTCAAACACTATTGTCTGTATTACTGAATGACTAATGCGGTTCATGACACAGTACCAGACGCACGTAGCCTATACAACTGCTTTCTTTGATTATTCAGTATTTCATACAAATATGGAGTGAATTTAAATTTCTGTCATAATTTAGTACTTAGGAGGTATAACGTTATGACAAAAGTTTTAACATCGTAGGACGAGATATATACAAAATTTATATTAAATGTTTCATAATGAGAGCTTGAAATTATGTTTAAAGTTTTTTTGGAAATCACAAACCTTTCCTAAAAGCTTAACGTCAGATTTAAGACAGTCTCGCATTTGCAAACCAGTCAGTCTGAAACAGCTTTATACGTTGGAATTTCAGTCTCTAAAGGTACTGAAGACGATTGATATGGAAGATACTTTTTATGCACCATAATTTGAGAATATTTTTATGATCAGGTTGCTCGTCATTCGTGCCTGAAAGTCTTACCTAGACGTACTTTTGTAGCCATTTGGGATACATATTATTGTACTTTCAGTTATAGGTCACCGTTAAAATTGTACTTGATAGATAAGCAACTGATACATGTATTTGCTGAAATGTACCTGTGCCATTGTCCCGAGGATGAGATGAGAACCATGAGGGGCTGGATATTATCAGTCTTCTCACTGTGTATAAATATTACTCACAATCCAGTAACTGCGTTTATACCATTTTGATGTATTTTAGAATGTAAGATTCAACTAATTGGCACACCAGGTAAGTATGTACTGTGCCTAATGTTGAAGTATCAGAAGATTTGTCAATCGTCTTTAGTGTGTCTTCGGCAGAAGTTGGAACAGCTGATTAATCGTTGATTCTGTGTTACTAGTAGATTTGATTAGTTGTGGTTCGCACACGATCCTGCAGCGAAAGTACGAATTCTCCTTGAGTTATACTAGGTATGGAACTCTCACGTACGGCACTGCTCTTTCCTTTGTCTTTGATACAGAACGTACTGTTGCTCCTGGGTGGGCTGATACTTTGATCTGTACGTCACATCTCGTGCAACATGTTACACATTTGTAAGTGGACGATGTTTTCTTTTACATCTGCTAGAAAATGTTTATATAAGAGTTCACAGCCTCCAAATAAGGTTGTCAAACTTGATAAACGTAAATATAGAAATTATTGGTGAAGGTGTAAGTACAGTTGGGAATTTAATGACCTTGTAAATGATTGTCATTACTTCTTAAATTTTATTTATATGTAGAAAATTAAAAATAATTTAGAAACACGCAGAATAATTTCTGGAAAGTTATATTTACTTCCTGTTATGTAACCTGTGTATACAGGCAGTTACTATATTTTTTGTTATCCGCACACATTACTACAGCTACCACAATCGCAGTACGTTTTCTTACACAATGTCTCTGAACACACTACTTGTAAAATCCCTCAACTTTATTTCTATATGATGCTTGTCCACGTGTAACACTATGTAGGAGGGGCGTTCAGTAAGCAGTGCAACATATTTCCTTTCTCAGCCCATGTCAGTTCCAAAAATTCAGAATTTGTTATGGGACATGATGAAACTGTAGGTAGACCCCCCTGCGGGTCCGAGGTATTCCTGCCTGTGGTAAGAGGTGACTAAAAGGAGTTTCAACCGTTTCGGCCTTCCATGTGATGGTCCCCCTTGGGGTCTGAACTCCTTTTTTCAAAATTCTACAGAAGTACGAGCCTTTTGGGGAAGGACGCCTTACGTGGTGTATCACTGGTCCTCAGTGCACTAAGACCTTGGCACTCAGCATTGTAACGGCGTTGTAACCACACACACTATTCCTCAAACTGGGCCTAAACGCCTGATGGGTTGCACAAGTTAAGTCCATAGTGCGTCCCCATCTGCACCTACGATCATGATTGACTTTCCATGGCACCCAAAATCCAGCACAGTAACCAGCCCATTGTGGTGGAGTCGTCATGTACCCTCCAGGTTGTAGCCCCCTGACAACACAGGGATCGTACTGCCGATACCTGAGCTGCACCCTCCCCACGTCGGCCAAGGAGTAGATGCCCGTCTCCTTGGGGCATCAGGACTCTCGGCAACGGTCATCCTGCCAGGTGGCCCTTGCTGAGGCTGGTTGGCGCCCGTGGGGAGAGCCCCTGGTCGGAGTGGGTGGTATCGGGGCGGACGTTTCGCAGATGAAACGTCAACATGTATCAGACCGATCTGCGGCAGAGTCTTTTAAAAAGAAAAGTACTGCCTCTGGTTCTGGTTCTCCTGCCCTTTCCCCCTTGGCCACTCCCTGGGAGGAATGACAGGCCTGCCGGCTTGGGGCGAAGTACTTCCCCCGCTATTTAGTCTGTTCTCGGACCGATGGGGGGACGTTCGCCACCTCCAAGCCCATGTTCGTTGTCCAGCACATCGAGGACATCTTCGGGGAAATTGAGGCTCTCAGTAAAATGCGTTCGGGGTCCGTTCTTATAAAGACCACCTCCGCCACACAGTCGGCGGCGCTCCAGGCGTGCGACCGACTAGGGGACATCCCAGTGTCCATTGTCCCGCATCTGGCACTGAATAGGACGCAGGGGGTTATTTTTCATCGGGACCTCCTGCTGCAATCTGATGAGGAGCTCCGGGCCAACCTGGAGCGCCGAGGCGTGCATTTCTTCTGGCGAGTCCAGTGCGGCCCCAAAGACCATCGCATCGACACCGGGGCCTTTATCCTCACCTTCGAGGGGGACGTTCTCCCAGAGAAGGTAAAGGTGATGTGCTACCAGTGGGATGTGCGACCTTATGTCCCGCCTCCTATGCACTGCTTTCGGTGTTTGCGCTTTGGGCACATGTCGTCACGGTGTGAGGCTGAGCCCCTTTGTGGCGATTGTGGACGTCCTCTTCGTGAGGAACATACATGCACCCCACCACCTTGGTGCGTCAATTGTCCTGGCATCCACTCGCCTAGATCTTTAGACTGCCCCGCGTATCCGATGGAGAAGATTCAAGAATTAAAAACTTGGGATCGTCTCTCTTATTCTGAGGCCAGGAAGAAGTATGACCGCCTCCATCCCGTGACGTTGACAACTTTGTTTGCCTCAGTCGTGTCCACTCCTTCCACAGTATCCTCACCCCATCCTGTCCCCCCTCCACCTCCTCACCCCATCCGAGGTCTATGCCTCCGCCTCCCAAATCCCTCCCTTCCAAATCCTCATCCCTCGTGGCCCCTGCCCCCTCTGCCCCAGGAGCCACCCTTCCTCCTCCTCCCCCTCCGCCACCTGAGAAGCGATCCTCTTCTCAGCCGTCCATTGGGGAAACGATCTGGACCCCGGCTTCCGAGGTCCGGCGTTCCAAAATGGAACCCATGCGTGAGGACCTTCTTCGGGTCCAGCCCACCATCCCCGTGCCTCATCGGACTTCCAAGAAGGCCTCCAAGAAGAAGTCTTTATCCCCCTCTCCACCCCAGCGCATTTCGTCTGACGCTCCATCCGCGAGTCGTTGCCCCCGGCCGTCCTCAGTTTCGCCGGGACGCTCTGCTGCCAGGCGCTCAGCTGGCCTCTCGTCGGCGAATGATGCTGCCCCTCCTACGCAACCTGGGAAAGTGGCCGCAGCTGGCGACGACTCGATGGAACAGGATCCACCTCCCGCCGGTTGTAGCGTTGTTCCCTCGAAACCTGGCCCTTCGCGGCCATTGATGTGACCAGCTCTTCACCCGTTTCGTTCCCCCTTTTTTCTGACTAGCGATGGCTTTGTTACATTGGAACATCAGAGGTATTCAATCTAATTGGGAGGAATTACAACTGCTCCTCCGCCTGCACTGTCCGCTCGTCCTTGGTCTCCAGGAAACCAAGTTGCACCCAACCGACTGTAATGCTTTTAACCACTATACCTCGGAGCGGTCTGACCTCACCCCTGCGGACGGTATTCCAGCTCATGGTGGGGTCATGTTGCTCGTTCGGGACGATGTCTATTACCATCCCATCCCATTGACCACCCCACTCCAAGCAATAGCTGTCCATATTACTCTTTCTGCCTTTACTTTTTCTGTTTGTACCATCTACACTCCATCGTCATCCGCAGTTAGTCGGGCTGACATCATGCACCTGATTGTTCAGCTTCCTCTGCCGTTTTTATTGTTTGGCGACTTCAATGCCCATCATCCCCTTTGGGGCTCTCCTGCATCCTGTCAGATAGGCTCCCTCTTGGCGGATGTCTTCAACCATCTCAATCTTGTCTGCCTCAATACTGGCGCCCCGACTTTCCTCTCAGACTCTACTCATACCTACTCCTGCTTGGACCTCTCGATCTGTTCTACCACTCTTGCCCGTCGGTTCGAGTGGTACGTCCTTTCTGACACCTATTCGAGCGACCACTTCCCCTGTGTCGTTCGTCTCCTGCACCACACCCCGTCCCCACGTCCTTCGAGCTGGAACATACCGAAAGCTGACTGGGGACTTTACACCTCCCTGGCGACCTTTCCAGACCACGATTTTCTCAGTTGTAACAGTCCGGTCGAATACCTCACGGCTGTTATCATCAATGCTGCCAAACGTTCCATTCCTTGTACTACCTCTGCTTCACGTCGCGTTTCCGTCCCCTGGTGGAGTGAGGCTTGTAGAGACGCGATCCATGCTCGACGACATGCTTTACGCACCTTTCGCCGCCATCCTACGTTGGCGAATTGTATTGGATACAAACGACTCCGAGCGCAATGCCGTAGAGTCATCAAAGACAGCAAAAAAGCTTGTTGGGCCTCTTTCACCAGCTCCTTTAACAGTTTTACTCCCTCTTCTGTCGTCTGGGGTGGCCTGCGCCGGCTGTCGGGCATTAAGGCCCACTCCTCGGTACCTGGCCTGACTTCAGGTAATGAGGTCCTTGTTGACCCTGTGGATGTCTCCAATGCTTTCGGCCGCTTTTTCGCGGAGGTTTCAAGCTCCGCCCATTACCACCCTGCCTTCCTTCCCAGGAAAGAGGCAGAAGAGGCTCGGCGACCTTCCTTCCACTCGCTGAATCTGGAAACTTATAATGCCCCCTTTACTATGCGGGAACTCTAACGTGCACTTGCACTGTCCCAGTCCTCTGCTCCGGGGCCAGATGCCATTCACGTTCAGATGCTGGCTCACCTTTCTCCGGCAGGCAAAAACTTCCTTCTTCATACCTACAATCGCATCTGGACCGAAGGTCAAGTCTCCATTCGTTGGCGTGACGCTGTCGTTGTTCCTATACCCAAACCTGGGAAGGATAGACACCTTCCTTCTAGTTACCGCCCCATTTCTCTTACAAGCTGTGTCTGTAAGGTGATGGAGCGCATGGTTAACGCTCGATTAGTTTGGATTCTTGAATCTCGACGGCTACTTACCAATGAACAATGTGGCTTTCGTCGCCGCCGCTCCGCTGTTGACCACCTTGTGACCTTGTCGACATTCATCATGAACAACTTTTTGCGAAGGCGCCAAACGGTAGCCGTGTTCTTCGATTTGGAGAAGGCTTATGATACCTGTTGGAGAGGAGGTATCCTCCGCACTATGCACAGGTGGGGTCTACGCGGTCGCCTGCCTCTTTTTATTGATTCCTTTTTAACAGATCGAAAGTTTAGGGTACGTGTGAGTTCTGTCTTGTCCGACGTCTTCCTCCAGGAGAACGGAGTGCCTCAGGGCTCCGTCTTGAGCGTAGCCCTTTTTGCCATAGCGATCAATGTCTCAGGCTCTCTTTCTGTCGATGACTTCGCGATCTACTGCGGTGTCCAAAGAAAATGCCTCCTGGAGCGCTGCCTTCAGCGTTGTCTAGACAGTCTATACTCATGAAGTGTGGCAAATGGCTTCCGGTTCTCTGAAGAGAAGACGGTTTGCATCAACTTTTGGCGATATAAAGCGTTCCTTCCGCCATCCTTACATCTCGGTCCCGTTGTTCTCCCATTCGTGGAAACAACTAAGTTTCTAGGGCTCACACTGGACAGGAAACTTTGTTGGTCTCCGCACGTCTCTTATTTGGCTGCCCGTTGTACACGTTCCCTTAATGTCCTCAGAGTTCTTAGTGGTTCATCTTGGGGAGTGGATCACACTGTCCTGCTTTGCTTGTATCGGTCCATAGTCCGATCAAAGCTGGATTATGGGAGCCTCGTCTACTCGTCTGCTCGGCCATCCCTCTTACGCCGTCTCAACTCCATCCACCATAGGGGGTTACGTCTTGCGACCGGAGCCTTCTACACTAGTTCCGTCGAGAGTCTTTATGCTGAAGCTGCGAAATTACCATTGACCTACCGGCGCGATGTACTGCTTTGTCGGTATGCCTGCCGGCTGTTGTCAATGCCTGACCACCCCTCTTATCAATCCTTCTTCGCCGATTCTCTCGACCGTCAGTATGGGTTGTATGTGTCTGCCCTGCTGCCCCCTGGAGTCCGCTTTCGTCGCCTGCTTCGACAATTGGATTTTGCCCTCCCTACTACCTTCAGAGAGGATGAGAGCCCGACACCACCTTGGCTCCAGGCTCTGGTTCATATTTATCTCTACCTCAGCTCGCTCCCGGAGGAGGGTACTCCGGCTGCAGTGTATTGCTCACGGTTTGTCGAACTTCGTGCGCGACTTGCCAGTCACACCTTTATTTACACTGATGGCTCCAAAACTGACGATGGTGTCGGCTGTGCCTTAGTCGTCGGGGCCGTCACCTTTAAATACTGGCTCCTCGACCAGTGTTCCAGCTTTACGGCCGAGCTTTTTGCTCTCCATCAGGCCGTTCAGTATGCCCGCCGCCACCGCCATTCATCGTATGTACTCTGCTCTGATTCACTCAGTGCTCTTCAGAGCCTTGGAGCTCCATATCCGGTCCATCCCTTGGTGCAACGAATCCAGCAGTCCCTCCATTCTTTTGCTGATGGTGGCTCTCCTGTCAGCTTTCTGTGGGTTCCTGGCCATGTAGGAATGCCTGGGAATGCTGCAGTCCTCCTGCCTCGGCCAGCCTCCCATTGTGTCCCGTCATCTGACGTTAGTGGGGTTGTTTGTAAGAGGCTTGTGTCGTTGTCGTGGGATACTTGGTCGTCACTTCAAGGAAACAAGCTCCGGGCAGTAAAACCGTTCCCAACTGCTTGGACAACGTCCTCCCGACCATCTCGGCGAGAAGAGGTCCTTCTGACCAGGTTGCGGATTGGGCATTGCCGGTTTAGCCACCGCTACCTGCTCTCCGGTGACCCAGCCCCGCAGTGCCCTTGTGGTCATGCATTAACAGTGCGCCATGTTTTATTGTCGTGTCCCCGTTTTAGTCAATCTCATGTTGTCCTGTCTCTGCCATCTACTTTACAGGATATTTTAGCTGATGACGCTCGAGCAGCTGCTCGTGTACTTCGTTTCATTACTTTGACTGGCTTGTCCAAAGACATCTAACTCTTTCACCTATTTTATCTGCATCTTTGTAAGAACTTTCTGGTGTCCCCCCCCCTTGAGTTTTACTAGATTCTATGTGCTCTAACAATTGTGACTGGGCGCTAATGACCTCAGTAGTTGAGCGCCCTTAAACCCCAAACAAAAAAAAAACAAAAAAAGAAACTGTAGGGACCGAAGTAGGACTATTCCGCGCATTTCAGATAAGTGGCAGCACTGTACGTAGCCTCCAAGGATAGACGTGTCGAGTTTTCGGTGCAAAACCGGACCATCGCAGATACTCGCAGGCGCTGGAGAACATCTACGGAGACCTGACAGTGGAAAAAAGCAGCACGCTGGCCGTGCACAGCTGGGAAGTGCGGACGCCCTGACTGCGACCCGGCCATCACGTCAGACGACACCCCGCTGCTCAGCTGCACGTCCCTGTCGGTGGTGGGGGACACTCGCCCACCAGTACGGTGTGTGCCCTGCTGGCTTCCTCGCGGCCTAACGGAGTACCGTAAAGGTCAACGAAGGACCGTCTGTGGCGAGTTGTCTGCGCGTTACGAGGCTGATGGTGATAATTTTTCGTCGAAACACGAGTGCGTCACTTCGAACCAGAAACAAAACTGCAATACGTGGGTGGCGCCATACCATCTCCTCCGAAGAAAAAGTTCGAAGCCACATCTTGGCCCAGTCACGGTGGCGGTCTTCTGGGACTGTGAAAGTGTTGCTATGTTCGATTACCTCCGTCGCTGTATGACGGTCAAATCTGAAGTATGTTGCGCCACTGTGAGGAAGCTGAAGGAACGACTCCAGCGTGTTGGTCGCCACATAAATGGAAATGAACTTTTCCTTCTCCGTGGCGTCCCAAGCTCTCAAACGAGTCTGCACGCCCGAGAGCATACAGAACTTCACTGGCGCAAGCAGATGGAGGCCAGAAGGTGCGAGATCCGGACTGTTGGATGGCTGAGGAAGAACCGTCCACTGGAGGAGGACGCGCTCTGCACGCAGCAGTGCGTGGGCGGCGGGGAGGCTGTCGGCGTGGAGGGGGGTGGGGTGGGATGGGGTGGGCTGGGTGGTGTGGCGCGGGCGTGCGAGCCCTCCCAGCGAGGCCGTGCCGCTCAGCGGACGTTACGTTAAAGTAGGGTTTTGTAGTCAAAGTCGCAGGGAATAATGCGGTGTATTGTAATCCTAAGTGAAACCAACCTGCTTTCAAAAAATTGTTGCATTGCTTACTGAACGCCCCTCGCATATTTCAGTATTTTGTACAATCGAAGATAGCAATTTAGTAATGTGGAATATACTATTTTGTGTATTACGATCAGGTCAAACAATCTAACGTTAAGAAAATTCTTCTAACAGTAGTATTTATTTTTAGCTGTGGTGTAACCTGTAGTGACTACAGAGGCCTTTAGATGTTAAATTTCATTATCTGTGTTGTAAAAATTATTGTTTAAATGATACAATGAATGCAACAGCACAAGTATCTGGTACCTTGGAGGTATTCAGTTTTGTAATGTTGCATATAATGCAACAATGTACCCATTGTTGAGTTCTGTCATGACCAAAGAATGTTCTTGCAGTATTACAGAACATATTGTTTGACCATATTTAAAAAGTCGTGTGTGTCTCGCTCGCTGTCAGCTCACTACCAGAGACGTCTGGCATTGCTTCCTCTTCCTTGTGTCAGGCGTATTCTGTTTCCTTTGCTGTCGGTCTCTCTTGACCAGCTCTTGATTTTTTCGACCCCGACGGTATTAGGTTGCGAGGCCGGAGGGTGTCTTTCATTTTCTTTATTTAGTATTCTCTCTGATGGGGAGGAGGACCTCCTCAGGCATTCAAGAAGAAAAAGAAGAAGAAAAAGTAGTAGTGATACTGTTTTGAATCTCCACAATGAATGTGGAGAAACTTTTGGCAGTGCTTGTATCTGAACTTTGTGCTGTCGACGAGCATTATTAAATTTATATCTGTCACCGTCAGCCCATCAGTTGGTAGTAAAGGGAGCAGCTGAGTAGTGGCTGTGATTCTGAAGGTTTCACCCTGGCTGCCTGCACTGCTACAGCTCCTAACATACTGGATGTCTACACACCAGTGATCCTTCCATTACATACTCAGTCACAGGAGTTCTGCATTTGGAACACAACGTGACGCACAGTTGGAGACGTTCCTCTGCATCAAAAGTGAATGTATGGAAGGCTCCTTTCGCCGCCCAGCCTAAAGGAAGCGTCAGAGAAAGAGAGAGAGAGAGAGAGAATGTTAACCACGGTAATTGGGAACTTGCTGCTCTTGGAGATGTCCTCACCAAAAGTAGTAGTGGGGGATATTGGAAAGCTATAATTGCATGTTTCTGCCATTAGTAGAGAGACAATCTTGGAGAGAAGCACAGCACTGAAGTGTCCTTCGTGGCAAGTGAACGAATGCTTCTGACACAAAGCAGGCTGCAGTTGAAAATTCCCGTGACGTTGTGCACGAGGCTGGACATTCCTGACGGACACGAGGAATTTTGGACGTCCCAGGTGTTTTGAGAAGACTGAAGTGAAAATGAGGACAGGGCACTGTAGTGGAGCCAAGTACGAGGTACTTCCTCCCAAAACAATACCTTCTTAGTAAACAGTCTCCCAGAGAGTATGTTCAGAGTCAGGTGTTTCATCCCAGACCTCACGGATGTCTGCCCTGAGCCTATCATTTGTATTTTGGTGTCCGCTACTGGGAGACAGACCACTGTCATTCTAGATGAATGTTTTCCAAGTCTTCTAAACGGGAAGACGACACGAGGTCCAGAGATGCCTTAAGGACCTTTACCTGCACCTTACACAGGAAATGGACTTTGCCTGCAGTCTGTCTCACGTCAGAAGCTCTATTTGCCGAGCAGCACGCTTCTTGCAGCCATGTACGTGCCTCACCGTCCCAAAAATGTGTACATCGGTATTATAAAAGCCAGGACACCAATGCACGGAGGGCAGTTCACGAACGCCGCCGACTAAAAGTCGTGGATTCTCCGTCACGCATCGACGTCGGAGTTACTCGCACACAGTTGGAGACGCACTGTGCGCGAGGTATCCGGACTAGTATTGGGCTGAATGCAACGTTACGTAGAAGCACTGGGTATCACTTCTGTCCGCTGTGGAAGGAGCCAACTTAGAAGAAATACGGTGCCAGATGGCAGCCTTAGCCCAGCACCTCAAACGTGCGATTCCCTTCCCAATGTTTCAACACAGCCGGTGAGATCCGGTTGAGTTGCTTGTGTGTGCACACCACGTGAAGTAGCTCTGGCCTTCCTTTCACTTTAGATATACTTTACATGGTATTTAAATTTGTTTCTTTTCTGCAGCTTACTTTTATCACCTTGTAAACTGTAAAAATTTTAACCAAAGAATACTATTTACGTATTTGTGATTTGATTATTTCCTACTTCTGTTTAGCAACAATATGCTGCAGAGAAGCTGTTGATTTCTAACTGACACACGTGATGCATTGTATTTTAAATCAATATAAATGAAATAGTTATCTCAAATAACGTATCTTGTTTGTATGTAATGCGCCAGTTAAAGTAAATGGTGTGGATAAATGATAGTTATTTGTTGTACTGTAGCTGCCAATTAAGTATGAATATTTTACTGATAACAGATAGGCAGCATATAGTGACTTGAGAATTAAATCTGTCAAAGAACGATAAAGTCATTATTTTGGCCGTTTATTGATTTGCTCACAGATACCATACCATTCATGCTCTTGGCTCATTTTTTCAGTGGTGTTACATAAATTTAATATAAATTACGCAATCTGTTGCAAAATTGCCACACCGTGCTGTTGTGTTTATATTAATCAGCATTTAGCTGACCTTCGTCTTTCTTCGATTTACACTCTGTCCATACTCTGTACTCACTACACCGTTAATTTGATTCAGCAGATCATGTCATTCTTCTTCACTTTCACTCAGGATAGCAATTTCATCAGCGAATAGTATCATTGATATCCTTTCACGTTGAATTTTAATTCCACTCCTGGACCTTTCTTTTATTTCCATAACTGCTTCCTCGATGTACAGATTGAGCAGTAAGGGCCCTTTTTAATACGAGCACTTCGTTAATGATCGTCCACTCTTATTATTCCCTCTTGGCTATTGTACATCACCCGTTTTTCCCTGGAACGTACCCCTATTTTTCTCAGAATCTCGAACATCTTGCACCATTTTACATTGTCGAACGCTTTTTCCAGGTCGACAAATCCTAAGCCACGATTTTTATTTAGTCTTGCTTCCATCATTAACCGCAACGTCAGAATTGCCTCTCCCGTGCCTTTTACAGGAAAAGCCAAATTTATCGTCATGTAGCACATCCTCAATTTTGTTTTCCTTTCTTCTGGGTATTATTTTTGTCAGCAACTTGGATGCATGAGCTGTGAAACTGATTGTGCGGTAATTCTCGTTGTGTGGATGATTTTTTTCCGAAAGTCAGATGGTATGTCGCTAGACTCACACAGTCTACGCACCAACGTGAATAGTCGTTTTTGCTGCCACTTACCCAAACGATTTTAGAAATTCTGATGGAATGTTACCTATCCCTTCTGCCTTACTTGATGTTGAGTCCTCTACAGCTCTTTCAAATTCTGATTCTAATAAGGGGTCAACTCTCTTCTAAATTGGCTCCTGGTTCTATCACGTCAAACAAATCTTCCTCCTCATAGAGGCTGTCAGTGTTTTCTTTCCACTTATCCGCTCTATCGTCTGCATTTAACAGTGGAATTCCCGTTGCACTCTTAATGTAATCACCCTTGCTTTTAATGTCACCGAAGGTTGTTTTGACTTCCCTGTCGCAAGGTAGTGGAAGTTTGAGTACTGCTACGTGTTTGCACGCTTCCATTCTTTAATTATTCCTCTTTATTATTGGGATTGCCTTCTTTTCAATTGTAAAGGTAGTGCAACTGCTAGAATATATCTAAATATTTTAGATGTGGCTATTTAGAGTTATTGCTATAGTCATATTCATTTTCTGTGTTGGGTTAAACGTACTATGCATACCGGTGGAAAGTTGTTTCATGTTCTCTCACAGTCAAATACCACGGAGTTTTGTAACAGGACTGCTCTCGACTTTATAATCCTAAACAAAAACTCGGTCTCCGTGAATGTTCGTACACCACGACAGAACAACCCACATAAGCCGCAGTCTTGCTGGCGGACGTGGTCTACCCGACTGCGGACCCGACTAGTGGAGCACTTGATTGCAGCTCATCGCTGTTTCGACCTTTCAATGGAACTGTCGAATCATCAGCAAACAGGATACCTTTTCGTGCTTCTACACTTAGGTGCAGTGTTTTCAGCTGCTTTGCACTTTGATCACAGTTACGTGCCGCACCGCTGTGGCACCCAGATAAGGACCGTCGCTAGGGCACTCCAGGTTGACTTACATTTTTTCTACGTGTACAGCAAGCTGCCATTCATGACAACAAATACAGATTCAGTGTAAAGTAACGCAGATGAGTAAGAGACACAAGCCAGTAACGTTGGAATAACATATCAGTACTGTGATGCTCGACACAATCTACATCCACATGAGTAATCTGCAGTTCAAAATAAAGTGCGATGCAGAAGGTTCATCGACCCAACTTCACGCTCTTTTTTCCGTTCCACTCACGAACAGCGCGCGGGATTCACGAACACTTCAGATGTGTCGCGCGAGCTCTGATTTATTCCATGATCAATTATATCTTCCTACGTAGGTGTGTGCCAACAAAGTATTTTTACACTCTAGGCACTCTAGGAGAAGGCTGGTGATTAAAGTTTTTTCAGAAGATCTCACAGCATGAAAAATACCTTCCCCCGTACTTCGCGGTAATACAAAGCGGGCGGCCCTTCTTTGAACTTACTCTTGCCCTCCGTCAGTCCTATCTGATGCGGATCCCACATCTGGGCGGACAAGTTTCGTGTGGGCACTGTTCTCTTGTAGAAGCTGTGGCCCTTTCCAAGTGTTCTAGCAGAAAATCGCAGTCGTTGGTTTGGTTTCCTCACTACGTTCTGTATAATCGTTAGAGTTTAATTCTTCCGTAATTGTAATTTCTACCGATTAAGCTGAATTGACAGCCTTTACATCGACGCATTGTGAATCCGAAATTTAGCGGATATCTTTTAGTACACATGTGGATGCTCTCACGTCCCCTTATCGGTACACAATCGCCACTCTTTGCATCATCTTCTCTAAATCATTTTGCAATTCGTTTTGATCATCTGACGACTTTACACGACGGTAAATGACGGCATCGTCTGCGAACAATGTGAGGACTGCTCAGATTGTCTCTCAAATCGTTTGTGTAGATCAGGAAGAGTAGAGGGTCTATAACACTCCCTTGGAGATCACTAGATACTACTTCTGTTTTACTCGATGACTTTCCGTAGATTATTGTGAATCCAGCGAACAACTAAGACGATAATACATAGCCATGCAATTTTATTACTGGTCGCGTCTGAGGAAGAGTGTCGAAAGCCTGGAAATTTAAAAATGTGGAATCACTTTGAAATCTCCCTGTCGATAGCACTAATGACTTCGTGGAACTAAAGTACTAGTTGTGTTGCGCTGTTTTTCGAAAAAGATGTCGGACTGTGTGTCAACAAATAGTTTTCCTCGTGATAATTCATAATGTACGAACACAGTTTGTTCCAAAATCAAGCTGCAAATCTGCGTTAGTGATAAGAGCAATTCGCTCAACTACAGACCCATGTCTCCTTTCTTGGATATTTGGTGTGACTTGTGCAACTTCTCTCTTTAGGTGTGGATCTTTGTCAGCCAACGGTTGTATGTGATTGCTAAATATGGAGTTACTGTATCAGCATATTCTGAAATGAACCTGAATGGTATACAATCTGGACTGGAGGCCTTGCTTTCATTAAGTGATGTAAGCTATTTCTCAACAAGAAGAGTACCAGCTACTAAGTTAGTCATCTTGGAAGTAGTTCTTTATTTAAATACTGGAATATTTACCTAGTTTTCTTCACTGAAAGAATTTCGGAAAAATCACGTTTGGTAACTCGGTTTTAGTGCCACTTCATCAGTAACATCGCCATTTTCATCGCGCAGTGAAGGTATTGATTGCATCTTGACGACGTACTTTACATACGACCAGAATCTCTTCCGATTCTGCCAGAGTTCGGGACAGTTTCGTTGTAGAAGTTGGCGCTAAGTTTCCAGCTTTTGTAAAACACTGTACCGACCTGCTTTGTGTACCATGTGGGACGTCTTATTGATTTATTTGGTGTAAATCTCTCAACTGCCGTCGATTCTATTTGAATCCAAACAACGTCAGATCGGAAAGAGTTGACGCTGTTTCTTAGAAAGGCATCGAGCGCGTTTTTATCTGCTTTTCTGAAGTAAAATTATTTTTGGTGCGCCTGAATGTTAAGATATTTAGAAATGCTACAACAAGCGAGTGGTCACTAACCCCTGTATCCGTCGTGACGCTTCCTATTTGCTCAGGATTATTTGTTGCCAAGAAGTCATCAATGCTTTAACAATAATTTACGCTTTAAGTGGGCCCTTGAGGTAATAATTGTTCAATGTACTTATCTGAGGAAGTTTTCGGAACGATCTCTAATGACACCATATGCCTACAACCGGCCTGATAAGTGTTTTCAACATCTGGACGGTAGATTGAAGTACTCACAGTCTGCAATTGTATGAGCGGGGTACCTGTTTGAAACGACTAGGCTCGTCTTTGAGCTGTTTGGCAACTCGGCAATTGTATGAGCGGGGTACCTGTTTGAAACGACTAGGCTCGTCTTTGAGCTGTTTGGCAACTCGGTAAAACGGACCAATTATTAATCTGACAAAGTTATCAAATACAGGGTGTACATAAAGTCCGGGAACACTTTCAGTTGTTGATTGTACAAGAATTAAACATTGTATATATGTATGTATATATGTATATGTATAGCATTTTGAAGAGAAACTCTGAAAGTTTATTTACAAACATTCGATATGCGGAAATTGAGTGACCCTGCAGACGTCAATACGGTAATCGAATTCTTGCCATACCCGTCCCAGCATGGCATCGTCTACCGTGGCAGTCGCTTGCCGTATTCTCTCCCAGAGCTGTGCTACATCACGTAGTAGAGGCGGTACATACACCAGATCCTTAGTCTCCCCACAGAAAATAAGTCACGTGGAGTGAGATCTGGTGGTCGGGGAGCCCACTTCGTGAAACAGCTCCATCGATGCGGCAGCTCCGTGTTCAGGTGCCCACGAACTTTACGATGAAAACGGGGTGGACCCCCGTACCCCCGTCCTGCTGAAAGATAAACGGAGAGTCAGATTGCATTTCAGGCATCAGCCATTGGTGCAACAACTCATATGCACTCCATTCACTTCACTCACACTGGGACGTCCGCTTCTCTTTGCCGAGCACAGGCAACCCGTCGTAACGAATTTGTTGTGCCAGTGGTAAATGGCCTTCCTTGTTGGTGGCTTCTTATCGTACTTGGTTCTAAACATCCGTTTAACAGCCGTAGTAGACTTTTCTTTCCGAGCTCCAACACACAAAGCTCGCTCCGCATCTGAACTCGTCATGTTTGCGAGTAGCGCTGACTATCGGCAACTACGCTGTGGTGGTATACATGCAAAAAAACTTTCAGGGTTTCTCTTCAAAATGATATATATGATATCTGTACGACGTTTGGTTCTTGTGCAATAAACAGTGTGTTCCCGGACTTTATGTGTACCCTGTATAATCTATCGATACCAACTCGGAGGAACTGTCCACTTAAATTTCGCTGAAAGTTAAATTACTACTGAAAGCAATAAACATTCCACCACCAACTGTTTTTAATCTGTCCTTTATGAACACGGTTCAGTCCTCAGTAAAAGTTTCTGCTGAATTTGTTTATGGCTTTAGCTAGCTTTCCATACATACGATTTGAGCTTCAGTGCTTCCTATTAGCGACTGGAGCTCTGAGTCTTTCCCAACACAGCTATGACACTTTACAGTTGAAATACCAGTTGTTGCTAGATCTACCTTTGCCCTGCACCCTTTTAGACTGACGCCCTTTCTGTAGGTTACCGAGACCCTCTAACCTAAGAAGCCGGCCAGTCGCCTCCAGACAGCCCCCCCAACTACCCATGTAGTCGCCTCCTGTGTGTAATGGACCCCTGACACATTAAGCATAACCCAGGAAACCCACCATCCTATGACGCCAGTCGAGGAATCTGCAGATTACACAGGTGCAGAACTGTCTTAGCCTCTGACACAGAGCTGAATTGAGGGTGTGAATCAAAGGATCCTGGTCAGCTCTGTCACAGCGCTACAGATGGCGACCTCCACCTTCAAACAGCAAGATTTGCAGTCTTTATCATTTTAGCTAGCTGCCCAAAACTAGAATGAATCTCATCTGATACAAAGCGACACCCAGTATTAGTAACGACATGAGCCACCATCTGCAGTTGGCTGCAGTGTCTGATCACATCCAGAAGCACCTGTTCCATCCGGAATAACTACTTCTGGTATGCATACTCCTCTCCTCCTCTTTGTTAGCCAAGTACCTAAGGGGCCCCATTGCACCCGCTACTGCTGGAGTTGCCAATTGTCAGTAATCGCACCCTTAGTGATGCCCATACCTTGGTGAATCAAGAGGCTTCCTCTGAAACAGTGAAAGGGACAGCATCTGGTTCAGGATCTTTGTCACCCACAAATAACGCCAGAAACCTGTTCATCAAACGAGCTGAGGTGGCCCTCCAATTGGTCCCTCAGAAAGTCTTCCTGTGCCTGTCACACCTCAGGACCATCACCCACTAAACAGTTGGAAGTCCCACAGATGTCCACGTCAGGTCCCTGCAGTGATAACCATTGAAAATAGTATCGAGCTGCGTGACTGAAGCCAACACGGTCTGGAGCTGTGAGAGAAGGGTCACCAACTCGGATCGCATCTGAACAATTAACCCTATAATAGCCTGTCTCCCACCGGGCATCTCCAGCTCCGTTTTTGTTGACGATTTTGCCATCTATTGCAGTTCTCCATAGACCTGTCTCTCTGAACGGCGTCTTCAGCGATGTATTGATAGTCTTTACTCCTGGAGCATCGAAAATGGCTTTAGTTTTTCCACTTACTTTTGTCTGTATGAATTTCTAGTGGCACGAATGGTATCTCCCACAATCCTTACATCTTGGGCCTGTTGCCCTTCTGTTCCTTAAACATCACGAAATTCCGGGGCTCATGCTCGATGGGAAACTCTCGGTCCTCCCATGTGTCTTACCTGGCAGCCTGCTGTACATGGCTCCCCAATGTCCTACCTGCCCTCAGTGGTAGTTCCTGGGGTGTCGATCGAACCACCCTCCTCCGTTTGTACCAGTCCCTTGTCCGTCCCAAACTCGACTACGAGTACTTTGTTTATGCGTCTGCACGCCCATCCATCTTACGCCACCTCAACACTATACACTATTGAGGCATCCATTTCGGCACGGGCGCCTTTTACAGCAGTGTGGTTGAGTGTCTGTATGCTGAAGCTGCTGACCTACCACTGTCCTACCGCCGTGACTTTCTCCTCAGCAGGTATGCATTCCATTTGTCTGCCCACGTCACCACCCCTCGTATGCTGTCTCCTTCGATTCCTTTGATCGCCAGTATTCTGTGTGTCGCTCTTCTGTTACCTCCTGGGATCAGCTTTTGGCACTTGATATGGCGGCTTAACTACACACCACCTGCAATTTTCCCAGTGGGTGTGAACCCTTCACCACCTTGGCTTCATGAAGTAGCCAGTGTTAACCTTGGCCTGCATTCGATTCCTAAGGACACTACTCCAGCCTCGCTCTATCGCCTTCACTTTCACGACCTTTGCACAGAACTTCACGATGGTACCTTTCGGACTGACAGTGGGGTGGCGTGTGCCTTCATCATTGGTGTCCACGTCTTTCGATATCTGCTTCCAGCAAATTGCTCAGTATTTACCACTGAGGTCTTCACCCTGTATCAGGCCACGGATTACATCCAGCAACACAGCCTTTTCAATTGTGTTCTCTGCTCAGACACTCTCAGCGCGCTACAAAGTCTCTGTGCGCTTTACACTGCCAACCCCTTAGTGCAGCAGGTCTAGGAGAACTGTCACCTGCTCACTCTTGGTGGAGCCAGTGTGATGTTTCTGCGGGTTCCTGGTCATGTGGGTCTGCCAGGAAACGAGGCTGCTGATGATGCTGCCACGGCTGCAGTCCTCCTACCTCATCTCGCAAGTAGGTATATTCCTTCTGATCTGTGTTACTGTCTGTCAGGAGGGGGGCCCCATTGGCATCGCCAATGGTTCTCCCTTCACGGGAATAAGCTCGTGCATATTAAGCCTCTCCCAGCGCCTTCGACGCCCACATTTCGGCCCTGCAGCCGGGAGGAGGTCATTTTGACTCGGTTGTGTATTGGGCCCTGCATTTTCAGCGATCATTTGCTCAGTGGCGCTGCCTCACCACTTCGTACACATTGCGCCCAAGTTTTAAGTGTCCACGTCCGCTCTTCCTGATGGAATGCAAATTTTTTAACCATTGATGTTCCCGCTCGGGTATGCTGTCTGAGCTATCGACCCTTTTAGCAAACGACACGCGGGCTACAGACTGTGTTTTACTTTTTATCTGACAAAGCAATATGGCAAAGGCCACTTAATTTTTAGTTTTGGGCCTCCTTGTCTGTATGGTGTGCTTTTAGCCCTTTTTCCACGTGCCTGTTTTTAGTTGTCTTCTATTATGTCAATTGAGACAGACGTATAGTCGCTTTTCAACTCCTCTGTCTTCGTGTTCTATAGTTTTTACCTGGGCGCGTATGACCCCGGCTTTTTGCGCCCTATAGGTCAACAAAACCATAAACCAAACTCTTCACATAGGGGCCACTGCTGTCGCGTTGTCGTCTGGGAGCTATCGAGCGAGGTCAGCGTGCAATAGGCTGACCTCTCCTCACAGCCTTGTCTTCTCTGTCGGTCCCGACTGGCGTACTGGCGCTGACTTTTACGCTTTAACACTCGCAGTACTGCCACTACGTATGGGATCGCAAAGTGTGAAGAATTTCTATACCGTTGTGGTGACTGATTAGTGGTGAATATTTTTCTGTTGTCGAAACGCTTTTATATAAGGTGGTCATCAAAACATTAAGCTTCAAAGGCCATACAGACCAGAATCTGTGTGCGGATCGGACACAACTGCCACGAGCATTGATTCAATTGTCTCGACAATGCACAGGGTTGAAGCACCCATTCGGCAGAACCTGGTGTACTGCATGCCGCCCGAAGAAGTGCGGAACTGCCTGTCGTGTCGGACAGCTTCACACGACACAAATTGCGCCCCCCCACTGCAGATGTCAGTGCGGGGCTATGGCGACGCCGGTAGCAGACACTCCGCCGCCCCCCCCCCCCCCGCCCCGGGGGTCCACAACTCTTTTGGGGATATGTGCGTAGCGAGCACGGGACCCCTAACTAGTGTGGCCCTCCTTCCTTTCCAGGCTGCATACCTTTCTTGTCCGCATCCTTCCCCATCCCCAATCTTCCCCCCCCCCACCTCCGCCTCTTCCCTTCCCTTTCTCCCCCTCTGGGAGTATGTTTAATGCGTATGTACAGAGACGGACTCTCGAAACTGTACATCGGTCTCTCTTCTATGCTTTCTCTGCTGGCAAACTTTGTCCTTCCTTTGTCCTTCCTTTTTCCTTACCTCTTCTTTACCCTTTCCTCTGCTGCGGCGTTTAAGACCTCTCTTCTTTCATTTCATTTCCTTTTCTTTGTTCCTCCCTTTCTCTGTGTTCCTCCCTTTCTCTATGTTCCTCCCTTTCTCTATGTTCCTCCCTTTCTCTATGTTCCCCCCTTTCTCTCTGTTCCTCCCTTTCTCTCTGTTCCTCCCTTTCTCTCTTTTCCTCCCTTTCTCTCTGTTCCCCCCTTTCGCTCTGTTCCCCCCTTTCTCTCTGTTCCCCCCTTTCTCTCTGTTCCCACCTTTCTCTCTGTTCCCCCCTTCCTCTCTGTTGCCCCCCTTTCTCTCTGTTGCCCCCCTTTCTCTCTGTTGCCCCCCTTTCTCTCTGTTGCCCCCCTTTCTCTCTGTTGCCACCCTTTCTCTCTGTTCCCCCCTTTCTCTCTGTTTCCCCCTTTCTCTCTGTTCCCCCCTTTCTCTCTGTTCCCCGCCATTTCTCTCTGTCCCCCCTCCCCGTTTCTCTCTGTTACCCCCTTGAACATAAAAGTGGGCCATGAGATAATTTCCGTTCGTTCTTACATCCCAAACCCTACGCGTAGCTCTCGGTGTCATCGGTTCAATCATACCAGCTTGTCCTGTTCCGATCTGGCCAAATGCATTACGTGTGGCAAGGATGCCCATGAGGGTGCTTGTCCACCTCCATCCCCTCATTGCATCAGCTGTATGGGTGACCACACTGCTTCCTCTCGAAATTGCCCCATTTTTAAAGACGAACGGCTCATTCAGAAAATCAGAGTGAAGGAAAAGGTGTTGACCTTTGCTGCTCGAAAGATATAGTCGAAAGCCCACTGTGCCTCACACAGGTAAATACAGCACTGTCCTTGCTTCTCCTCGGCCAACGAAGGAGACAACCAGGCAGACTTGTGATCTTACCTTTAGTGCCACGTTCGTCAGATCGGACAGCGCAAAGATCGCCCCTTCAACGTCACCACTCTCACCTGCTCACTCTATGGCTCACCCTTCATCCGGTTCTGCTAAATCTCGAGCCCCAAAATCAGAGTTAAAAAAAAGAGCCTACTCGTGAAGATGTTTTATGTACCCCACCTTCACAACCATCGGTTCCTCCTTCATCTCAACTTACTGTTTCCAAAAAGGCTAATAAGAAACCCAGTTCCTCCTTCTCTGCCACGGCGTGTCTCATCTACAGCACCACATGGCGGTAACCGCCCTCGACTGTCTCCTATGTCGCAGAGGCGCACTGCTGGCAGCCGATCAACCGGCCGATCGCTGATGGTGGGAGCTGCTCCTGGACAACCTACAGATGAGGATCTTCTGCCTTCAGCCGATAGCTGTTCCACTCTGTCGGACGCCGGCTCTCAGGAGTCGTTGAGTTAAGAGTAACTGTGGTAAGATTATTTCCTTCTACGTCAATTACTCATTGGAATATCCGTGTCATTCGAGCCAATCGGGATGAATTGTCGATCCTCTTACGATCCTACTCATCAGTCATCTTCTATCTTCAGGAAACAAAGCTGCGTCCCCACGACCGCTTTGTTTTCCCCCATTTTATTCAGTCTGATTTGATCTTCACTCTGTTAAGCACTCCAGCACATGGAGGCCTCACGATTCTTCTCCATGATACTCTCCGTTATCACCCAATCCCCTTAAACAGTTCCTTCCAAGCTGTCACTGCCCGTCTGTCCCTTTCTTGATACACCTCTTTTGTACCGTATACATTCCTTCGTCCTCACCAATGGCAAGAGCAGATCTCCTTCATCTTCTTGGTCAGCTTCCGCCTCCCTATTTGCTGGTTGGGAACTTAAATGCCCACCACCCACTTTAAGGATCTCCACGTCCTTGTCCGCACGGTACATTATGGATAGAAGTCTTCCACCAAGCGGATCTTGTTTGCCTCAACACTTGGGACCCTACATTTTGTCTGCCTCCACGACAAATTTCTCTCATTTGGACCTTTCGGTCGGTACTGTTCCGCTAGCTAGGCGATTCGAATGTTTCGCACTCCAGTGACCACCTCCCATGTGTCCTTACATTGCAGCCACAAATGCCGTATATGCGCCCGAGATGCTGCAGGTTTGCCCAAGCCGATTGGACACTCTTTCCGTCTCTAGCGACATTCGATGACCGTCACATTGTGGTCACTCATATTACGGAAGTTATTCTTACTGCTGTGGAACGTTCAATACCACGCACCTCCGAATTGCCCCGGCGCCCCTCATTCCCTTGGTGGAACAAGGCATTCTGAGACGCACTACGTGATCGGCGACGTGCTCTTCGTGTTTTCCGGCACCATCCTACTTTGGCCAACTGTATCCGCTATAAGCAGTTCCATGCACGATGCCGTCGCTTCATCCGCGATAGCAAGAAGGCAAGCTGGAAATTCTTTATTAGCTCATTTAACACCTTCACTCCCTTCTCAGAAGTTTGGAGTCGGCTTCGACGGTTCTCAGGCGCGCCTAGTTTCTCCCCGGTCTCTGGGCTCACTGTCGCACATGATCCATTAGTGGACCCTGTCGCAATTTCTAACTCATTGGGCCAGCACTTTGCTGAGATTTCGAGCTCTTCCAATTACCCGCCAGCGTTTCTCCTTAAGAAACGTGCAACGGAAGTGTGACCTCTTGCTTTCTCCTCTCAAAATAGCGAAAGCTATAATACTGTTTTCACTATGCGGGAACTTCAACATGAACTCTCTTCTTCTCGCTCTTCCGCCCCAGGACTGTATGGTATCCACATCCAAATGTTGCTGCATTTATCATACCATAGTCTGCGTTACCTCCTTCGCCTTTATAATCGAATTTGGACCGACAGTACTTTCCCCAGACGATGGCGGGAAGCTAACGTCGTTCCTGTTCCGAAAGCTGGAAAGGAGAAACATCTCCCCTCTAGCTGTCGCCCCATTTCTCTCACGAGTAGTGTCTATAAGGTTTTGGAGCGTATGGTGAATAGCCGTTTAGCCTGGTGGCTGGAGTCCAGTAGTCTTTTTAACGACTGCCCAAAGCGGTTTCCGAAAGCATCGTTCTGCAGTTGACCATCTTGTTGCTCTCTCCACTTATATCATGAACAATTTTCTCCGGAAACGCCAAACAGTAGCAATATTTTTTGATCTGGAGAGAGCATACGATACCTGTTGGAGGACAGGCATCCTCCGCACACTGTTCTTTTGGAGCTTTCGAGGACAGCTACCCCTTTTTCTTCGTGAATTTATGGCAGAGCGCACATTTAAAGTGCGGGTGAACACTACTCTCTCCCGTACTTTCTCACAAGAAAACGGGGTACCCCAGGGCTCCGTGCTAAGTGTTGTATTGTTTGCCATTGCCATCAATCCAATTATGGATTGTCTCCTTCCTGATGTCTCGGGCTCCCTCTTTGTGGACTATTTTGCGATCTACTACAGCTCTCAACGGACCAGCCTTCTTGAACGACGTCTTTAAGGTTGTCTCGATGGCCTCCACTACTGAAGCATCGAAACTGGCTTCCGCTTTTCTCCCAGTAAGACCGTTTGTGTCAGATTTTGGCGTCGTGCGGAGTTTCTTCTCCCTTCCATAGATCTAGGCCCTGTCAACCTTCCATTCACGGACGTCGCTAAATTCTTGAGTCTTATGTTTGACAGAAAACTTTGCTGGTCCTCCCACGTTTCCTATCTTTCGGTTTGCTCTCTGCGATGCCTCAACACCCTCCGTTTACTGAATGGTACCTCTTGGGGAGCGGACCGACTGGTCCTTCTCCACCTCTATCGCACCTTAGTGCGGTGCCCCGGCTCTGTCCCTCGGCGCCCGCGCGGCCGTCTTTGTTCGCCGCCCCCCTTCCCCCCTTCGCGCATCTCATAACTCCTGTCACACTTTGAGAGTTATTCTTGGTTGCAATAGTTAGGGACTCACCCTGTATATATAGCAAGTAATGTGGAAAAGGCAAATGTGTCCACTGACCACCACCCACTAACACTGAAACAATAAATTGCAAGCTGCCACAACACATTGTACTCTACACCACTGTACCAACAAAGCAAATCCTACACTTGTAGCACCATCTACAGTCCTGTAGGATTCAAATAGAAACGGATTAGGGTCCATTCTGGTAGCTGTGGGGACTGAAATGTGTGTTTGAAATATGTACATCTGGATGGTCAGAAAATCGTTAAGGGAACGTTTGTGAAAGGAAGTGTTTGGTGCTAAAGTTTTACAAAGCTGAATTTATCAGCAACAGGTTATTATATAGATGCTCTCATATGAATATTTCCCTTCAGTCGCTTCCCCAGCCATTACAGTCACAGGCTACAAACATCCCTACATCTGCCACCCATCTCCTGAAGTCACCTCTCCACCTTCCATTGGTCAGCCTCAGTGCTTCCCTGTCTTACCTGTCTGTAGAGACGCCAGCAGAGGACTCCCTCTGCCCATCTGACACACATTCTCTGGGTCCCACCTCCACTTAATTTCCATTTGTGTCCCACTCCAGTTTCCTCACCAAGTCATTTACATATTTCCCTATCTCTCTTGGTAACTTCCAATACACATTTGTGATGCTACTGAAGTGTCCCTCAGCATTTTTAATTGCTTATGCATTGAAGATTTGTATCCATCTGCCATGCGACTAAACTCATGTTGTCAGAGAGTATATAATAAAATATATTACAATTTGTGGGTTCCAATTTGTTTTAGTCTGGGAGAATGACTATGGGATCACAGTAATCTTCCAGAGAGGTGGGCCCACCAGCATACCTACATAGAAGGAAATGGGTTGAATTATGTCGTCAGGAAAGAAGCAATAACAGCAGAATGGCTCAATCAGAGGACTCCATGACACTGAGTGTGTACTAGTCATTAATTTGGAAGGAGTGGAGGCTACTCAAGTCACATCCAATAATGTAAGTTTAGACCAAGTGCAAAAGTCAGAGAAATAGTATTGACATCAAAGATTTATACCAAATAAATTAATAGGATATGCCACAGACCTTCCATTGTACACAGCACAGGTCAGAACACTGTTGCAGAAGCAGTGAGAAGACACTAAAAAATTTAAAAGAACACCATATCCAAAATAATGGTGAAGTTTAGATGACATCTCCTCTAAAGCAATTAACTGAATACAGTATTTTCTGAGGTGAGAGAGGTTCAGAAAACTGCAAATTGCACAATTCGAACTACGAAATGCTGCCAGTTTCAATAACCTGTAAGCAGATTTCCACTTAATAAAGAGTCTTGTGGTCCAGATTGTGTACCAATTAGATTCCATTCAGAGTATGCTGAAATAATAGCTCCATACAAGCCAACCATATACAACTGCTCACTCAACAGAAGATTTGTACCTAAAGACACAGAGGTTCCACATGTCACACCAAGGCTGAAGGAAGAAATTAAGGATATAGACCTGTATCATTGAAGTCATCTGAAAATCAAAGCCAATTGCATTACACTTTTGCACCATACATATGCCTTATCTAACACTGGCAATTTACCCAAAATAATGGAATGTGTGAAGACATATACAAGAGTACTCAAAGGAATTACACCATAAATCAGACAAATCTAAAGGCTGTCAATTCATCCATTTTCTGCTGGATTATTGCTACGCAGGATGGAATTACATTATTTATAGTATAGTGGCATAAAGAACTGGTAGGAGGACATCAAAAGTGTTCAACAGAGGGCTATTCATTTGGACTACACTCTAGCGACAGCGAAACACGGGAAGTGACGTAGTTCACAGAAGTTACCACATCCAGTTGAAGGCACTGAGAGTATTATCTTAAGCTGAGTTTACACTAGCAAGTCGCTTGCAGAAGTTATTGCTGCAAGTTATTGCTAGCCTCTTGCAGCTGTGTTTACACAGCAGCGCAAGAATTAAGCAAGATTCTTCCACAAGTTCTTTGGCAAGAAACTTGTGTCAACAACTTGCTGATACTGGTTACATATGCTTTTAGTACCACTAAGAGTATGAGCCGAAGTGTAAAATGACAAGTAGGCGGGTGAGCTATGCTGCAGCTCTTGTAATTGTAATGCAAAACGTGAAAAAGAAAAAGAGAAGTATTTGGATTAGAGAGTAGATAATGAGAACATCGCCAATTGGTGCCTTTTGCAAGAACTTAGTATCGAGAGCATGGATACTTTCGAAAACTTTTGCAGAATGTCCTCAAATGATCTGGAATATTTGTTGATGTTAATAGCGCCCGTCATATCAAAACGAGACACAAACTTTGGTACTGCTATTTTATCAAACGAACGTTTGCTAGTCACTCTATGATTTATAGCTACCGGTGAGCTACGAATAAAATAGGCATTTCATTTATTTATGTGAAACATACAACCAAAAAAGTTTGAATTTTGAAATCTTTTCTTTGTAGGAGACTCATACAAGTCCCTAATGTACTTGTTTCATATTCCCGTCAGCACGATTTCTCTGATCGTACCCGATATATGTAGAGCCATTTTTAACGTCTTGAAAAGGGAAAATTATTTGAAGGTATGTGAAAACACAACAATGAAATTAAATTTGTATTGAAATAAACTGCATTTTACTGAATGATATGCTTATAAAAATGTTTTTTTTTCTTCTAATGCTCATAAAATGGAAAGTGACAAGCTAAGTAAATAGAACATGTAACAATTACACATCGTCTTTTTCTAGACTCCTAAAACTACAAGCGAGTGGAAGCAGGTGGCAAAGGGGTTGTGTCTTCAAGTTATGCTACTTTCTATGTACTTCTTTTACACATGTGTCGAAATCGACGAGATTTCATTTAATGCGCTCATCTTGTTCACTCTATCCTTAAAGTCTCGGTTATGCACGTTCCGTATTTCGGGGTAGCTCTCCACGGCTTCAATAAAATGTTCTGTATCCTGCTTCATCCATTCCCGTTTCTTCCCCATTTCTGAAATTTGTTTGCATATAATACGTAAGATGGTAGCATAAAATTAAGTCACCACATTAAGTAAAATGTTAAATATGAGTGTTATGCAGACGACATGCTTACTATAACTTGCGCTTCCTACTTGCAGGAAATAGAAATAAATCCTAAAAGCTGCAAGTTACTTGCAGATACTCCTAGCTTGGTGTTTACACAGGAAGCGGAAAACGTGTGCAAGTCACTTCCGCAATAAATTGCTACGGTCGCAAGTCGACTTGGCGATATGTTTACACTCGCAAATCGCGCGGCAAGTTCCTCCGCGGATGTAACCGAGCATTAGAAGACGAAAATTTTGGCGGGCCGGGCAGAAAGATCTGTTTTTGTTATTGTTTTCCTCGAGGTGGTAGATGGCGCGTGGAACTTTAGAATTAACTCAGTAATAGGCTTTGTGGTATTGTGATTTCTAAGAGACGAAAAGTGGAACGCAAAATTGTTGGAGAGAAAACAGGAAACGTAATATACATTCGCATTCTGGGAGGCAAACAAGCTGATCGGTTAAAATGATTGTTGTTAGTATCGTATTTCCCCATAGAATATAAATGTATAGGATTTATTTAATACTGTGGTGTATGTACTCAAGCTGCACGTGTGGTGTTGTACTCATGAACGTTATAAACGGCAGATTTAGCTCCATAGCTATATTGTATGCAACTTAGTACTGTTGTAGTGGCCGTTGGAAGGCTTCTTCAAATGTAACTCTCGTTTAAACATGTTGAGATGTTAATTAATGGAGTTGTTGGACTTTATTTTTAGTCACTGAAGTATATAGCGGTGTAACTCGCTAAAAACAGGAAGGGAAACGCAGCAAAACTGGAGATACTGTGGGAAATTCGCATTTGCTTAATAAGATGCTAGTAAGGGTTCATATGAATGTCTCGCCTGACATTCAGAAAATTCGTAAATCATATCAGTGTCTAGTAAATTCACTCTTCATTATTAATCATAAGGACCATTAGGGAGTAAATGTTTTAGGATGTAAGTGTTAGAATGGACAATTTTTAGATCTTAGCTACGCTGCTTGGAAAGAAAATGTTGTAGGATAGATTGAATAAAAGTATTCTGTTCGTGGGCCAGTACAGTGAGAAAGATCTAAGTGCAAAGCAGGCAGTGCTGGCCTTTTCGGATTGCACCAAAAAGATGCAAACTCTGAACAAATGTTCCAAAAGTAATTAAGTTTCATTCTTGATAATTTAGTCCTGTTTTCTTGCTAATTGGCAGTCATTGCCTCATCACTGTTTCCTACCTGAGGCTAACTTGAGGTTATTCGCACAAGGTCAGGTGCCGATGCTACACCCATCTGCTTTGACCTGTAATGTCATGGTGAGCCTTGAGGTTTCTGAGTCTTTGTGTGTGTTTGTAGATTGTGTGTTGTAGTATTTGGTGGGTCTCTGTTGTGCTGTATGTTTGTTAGTGAGTAGTTTGACATGAATTGAATGTTTCATGTTGGTATTGAAGGAATTTGTGCTGGCTTTCAGGTGAGTTACTTTGAATTTGCATATTTTAGCTAATGGATTCATTTTATGTTTGGAAATATTAGTGCCGTGTGTTTCTTGTGGTTGGAGATTTCATTTTTTTTCCTCTTCTGTGGTGAAGAATATATAGATATTTACGAGTAGCTCATTGCTTGTTGCAATGGGCAAAGTTGTTTGTGTATATTGAAATTGATGGTGGTGAAAGTTTTCATGAATTTCTGGGATTTCGTTGTTAGTCTTCAGTAATTGTTGGAATGTTTTTGCTAGGTACCGTGGCTACTGATGTACCATCATTGTTTAGGATACATTTCTGATAGTAGTCATGTGAACAGGGTTTGGTTTGTTGTACTGAGAACTTTGTTTTAGATAGAGTAAGTGAAAGTGCTTTGTTTGAGGTATGTGGGTGAAGTGAAATTTGCAACACCATGTTTTAGAGTGGTTGGTTCGTGGTATAAATGGCTTCGTTGGAGGTATGTAGGTCAAGTGAAAATTGTGTTGAGTTTTTGGTTCTATATGGGTTATTGGTATTGAGGTCTTAATTAGAGATATATAGGCCACATGAAATTTACAACACCAATAGTTTTCATTTTTGTAATATTTTTTTGTTAAATGTTGAGGAATTGGTGTGCTTGATTTTTGGGTAAATACTTGTTTTGCAGTGATGTCATTATCGCCAGTGAGCGGAAATTGTGATTGTTTATTTATGTCATGCCACATTAGTAAATGTATATATTATGAAGGTGCTGCGAGAATGCTTAATGCCTTGAAGATGCACCTACAAAATGACAGTTGTTACATACTAGTGTCTATCTCCAGCTTCTCACTTAAAATTTCATGCAATATGTGATCAGATTAGCTGGATATGTTCTTCGGCATTCGATACCTTATTATTTGTTCACATGTAGAAGATTTTACTCATGGTACTTCATTACAGGTTGGTTTGTTTCTCATTGGTGACAGAGTGGTTTATTCTACATACAAAATTCATGTTACTAATCAGTACGTACTTAATACTTTTCTAATTTGACATGTAGTGATGATATTCTACTTATGTTTGATCTTTTCTATACTGCCAGGTTCTATCAAAAAGTATTTGATAATTCATTTGGTATACCTTTGATTTATTTTCAGAAACACATCACAAATCCAGTACCACAGCAGAACTACAGGATTGTTCAACCATACGTTGTCTGCCACCACCCTATATGGTAACTAAAGATAGGCCATGGCGTATACCGAAGATCATTATTTTATATTTTACTATCTGTGCCAAGTTAATGTGTCTATTAATATATTAATGTTATGGCACTGTATCACAGATACACTTTAAGAAAATAAAACAGTTTACATTCCACTGTGAAATCCCACTGTCATATAATGTTTATTGAAGTATCTCTTGTGTTGGAGTTACTGTTGCAATGAATGTGATTTTTTTAGTGTGACATGTAAAAACAACTGCAGTAAAATAAATTTGTTTATTGCAAAAGGAGTTATGTCTTTTACATATGTTGTATTCTCCCATTTTATATGTGTGTTATTCACAATCCCTGCTCCCATCCCCACCCAGAGAAAGTAATTACAGAATCATTGCATAATGTTACATCATATGTGTGCGTATGTCTTGGAAATGGGGGGGGGGAGTGCACACTCTTTTGAGAAGAGTTTATTGGTCCATCCACTAATGATTATAGGTCCAAGGGTAATATTTTTTTACTGAGTTGCTTACATTTCTTCAAAATTAAAGCTGTGAAAAATATGAAATTGAAATGTTTTGTGATTGGCTCTGCATGGAATGTTGAATTGTTTATTATAATATATTGAATTACTTAACATTTATTTGCTTACTGTGAACTGTTAGACATCAGCAGTATTAGGTACAAATGTGATACCTATTAGTGACATGAAAATTTCTGCTGGACTGCGACTCGAACCTACATTTCTCTCTTGTGAGGAAATTTCCATGAAGTTCTGGGTTTGCAGTCAGATGTTACTGAACCAGTGTTCTGACTGCATAATGTCCAGCAATGTGAATGGGATGAAGACATACTGAATATTCATCTGTCCTAGAAACCTCAGCAAAGATTTACTGTGTATATGTTTAGAATAAGGTATAATGAGGCAATTGTAACACACTCAGCCAATGATACACAACTTCTTATTTGTCATGTGTTCGGTTCTTTTCCTTTGATTCTTTCCACACATCACCTCTCCCTCTGCTTGTAACTTCAGATTGATCAGTCTGTGTGAGTACACAATGGGCTCTGAAAAGGAATGCTAAGTTCTTCTAGATATGTTGTTTGGTTCGTCATTTCGGATATGGCATGATCTTGAAAAAATGGTACAAGCAGAAGTAGCAACCGTTATGACCAGTGCTTGATTTGTAAAGTAGTAGTAGTACCAGTACTGTGACCTACCATGGACTGTTTTTTTTTATTAATGTCTTCAAACATTATTTTAATGGTTTTGTATCAGAGGTATCAGTATGGTATACCATCACAAATCAAGCACTGGTTATAACAACAAAAGCAATTGTCTGGTTTAAAATAGTCACACTGGCTGTACCAGGATTGCTGTCATCTCACAGCAATAAAAAAAGGTTTGTTTGAAAATATTATAGAAAGGATAGGTGCTACTCATTATATAATGGAGATGCTTATTCACAGTTAGGCACAACTAAGATTGTCGAACAAAGCTTTCAGCCAAACAGGCATTCATCACAATTAGACAACATGTATTTAGTATCTCCGCTATGTGGTGAGTAGCAACTACCCTTTTCATAATATTGACATTATTATGTAATGGATTTTCCATTGTGTGGAGATTAGTGTTTAATGTACCATTGACCATAGTAGTAAGGACAGACTATCAGGTGTCTACAGACAGAACTTATCTCTTACTATGTGGTCTCCATCAAGATGGACACAATCTTCCTCAAGGCTTTTTGCATCAGATCTGTGGCTGAGTAGCAGCCAACTGAATGTTGCCTCAAACTGAATTAGTGATAAGTAAAAAAAAATAAACAGAGGAAATTTGTTCAATGCATAAACTTGAAACTAATATTAAATTGACAGATTCTTTGACCAAAAGTTGGCTTACACTACACAAAGATGTTTCGCAGTAGAAGTTTTCTTCTTAATTGAAATTCAAGACAGTTTCTGTTCATCAGTACGTTTGAGAATTATTCACAAACTAAATGTATATATAAAAAATGAATATAATAGAGGGAAACATTCCACGTGGGAAAAATATATCTAAAAAGAAAGATGATGAGACTTACCAAACAAAAGCGCTGGCAGGTCGATAGACACACAAACAAACACAAACATACACACAAAATTCTAGCTTTCGCAACCAACGGTTGCCTCGTCAGGTAAGAGGGAAGGAGAGGGAAAGTCATTCCAATCCCGGGAGTGGAAAGACTTACCTTAGGGGGAAAAAAGGACAGGTATACACTCGCACACACACACACACATATCCATCCGCATATACACAGACACAAGCGAAAGCTAGAATTTTGTGTGTATGTTTGTATTTGTTTGTGTGTCTATCGACCTGCCAGCGCTTTTGTTTAGTAAGTCTCATCATCTTTCTTTTTAGATATATGTATATATAAAAAAGATTTTAGTGGCAACTGAAGTATAGTAAGTTTGATTTCATGGCTATTATTTATTTCCATTTATCTGCTTTCCTATCCTGATTTTCTTCAGCTGCCATATGTGGCACTGCTGTTTCTGCCAGAATGATGGATTTTCATTTCCTTAAAATGTAAATGAAGGTGGAAAATAGACTACTTAAGTCAAACAAGGTTAAAAAATATGGAAATTCCATGTAACTGCAAAAGAATGAAATAATGCATAACTGGAGCTACAGTAGTTATGCGAGGCTATTTGTCTGTATGGAGGCTGAGAAACTGGAAGGCTGCAGTGAAGTGCAGGAAGGCTTGCAGAGAATCAACAACTGGTGGAGTGTCTTGCACTGTGAATATCTGTCAAAACAGATCTCCATGTTGATGCACCACTTTCTAGTGAGCAACAGTTTGTCATTGAAGAGATCATTCCAATTTCTTGGTACAAGAACTGCTCTCCACACAACAATGACCTATGCCTGTGCACATTTTTGCATTTATGCAAAAGCAAAATCAGTTGCTGTATTTGTTTCTTCAGTGGCAGTACGTCTATAAGTAGTAAGTTTCCAGTAACATTACAGTGAGAGAGTTACAGAATATGAAGTGGGTTGTTGCTAAGACTGTGAATTCATTTGTTTATCAGGTGCATAGTACAATGGTGTTAATTCTCTATCGGAGGCCATCAACTGGTTTGGACATAAACCTACAAGAATGAAGTCACTTCTTTTTTCTTGGATGAATACAGTTTAAAATAATGTAACACATCATACAGCTATGTTACTTACCTGATTTATGCTTCAGGAGCAAAGGTTGTGAGAATTCAGGTCTTCTGATGCAACAAATCCATCATTTTAGGATGATCTGGGCAATACTTTACTTATTTCTGCAAACATGTTTGGGAAAAATAATTTCTTAATAGAGACTCTGTTTCTGTGTATTTAACAATATAATATTAATGACAAAATGGAAATGACTAGCTGGGGGCACTGACTTGATTGCCTGGGGTATAAGAAAGGTGGCAAGCTACAGGTTGTCCATTGATTATTCTTAACTGTTTTCAAAAATTATGTTATCTCAGAGAAAGAACACAGATAAATAACTATCAATTATATTTACTGAGTAACACAAATTTAGAGCCATGGATATTGCGTGTCATTAACAACATGGCTTAACACTCTACCTTACTTTTATTGATATTAGTAAACACAAATCGCTCCATTGCTATCCAAGCCCCCACAAAATTCAAGGTAAGGACAATATCATCCTTACCCCCGCCCCCTCAGTCTCCATCAGGGGGAGGAGCAAGCTGTTTGAGAGCATGCTAACTACCCTTTCCAGCCATAAGTTTTAAAAACTTTTATTTTTATTGCATTTATATGCCTTTTCTTGCAAAAAGTAGGTAATTTCTCTTGTTCAATCTTCCCATTGTAAGTTATTTCTTTAGATTGCTGTTACAAATTTTACACACAAATAATACATATAGCTAAAGAAAAAACAGAACAATGAATTTATATGTGTTACATGTATAGCTAAATAAAATATTATAAGAAAATGACAAGTAAATAATGTTACACCTTGGGGTTTTTTCCTTGGGTTCCAGCCTTAGCTGGGACTAACATTTTCCTTTCCAGTATGGTAGCCAAAATGCTCTGCCATGGTGTTGCACAGATGACTCAGTCTTCAGAGTGTTTTATCTTCTTCGAAGTTGCTAATATTATGATTCAGTTCTCCCTGCTGTGCCAACTACCCTTTGTATTGCATTACTTCATCAGTTATCACTGTTTCGTCAATCTTTGCTGTTCAAGTTGAACTGACTCTATCATCTCAGATTGTGCAGTTGGCCAACATCACCTTTTTGCCTTTCATATCAGAGTGATCATTGTGGATGTCCATCTGTGGTTTCAGTGTTTCTCATGTTGTTGAGAGTAATCTTCACTTTGGAAGGCTGTTGCGACACCCATTTGCGCACTGACCTGCATGAATCATGATTCTGCTTGTGCTCACCAGTGGTGGGCTGATCAGTAGCCTCCTACGGTAGGGGCCAGGCTGCTTCCAACTCAGCAGATCGTATGCTTCTCACAATGAAATTGTATAGGATTCCCAATGAAGTATGTCAATGAATGTGAGGATTCTCGTTGTAAATATGTCAAATCCATGTTCACCTACAGTATATTAATGAACTAGAAATATGTAATTTAAAAGAGGTGTCTTATTTCAAATATGATTTGACAGAACTTTATAAAATCAACAAAAGACTGTTCCCACATGTAAACATGGGAAGTAACATAATTCACAGAAGTTACCCCATCCATTTCAACTACTGAGTATTGTCTCAATGTAGTCAGACTATGCCCTAATACTGATGCTGTATGCTTGAGGAATGTGCATAAAATACAGCAGAAGACATCATTAAGTGCTTTAAGAATGGCTACAGATTTTTGGCTTATTTAAGATACATGGGCAGGAAGAGTACGTTACGGCAGTGCTCAAAAAATGACTGTATTCCAATCATGGGATGGTAAGTAAAAAATATAAGATTTGTAAAATGAATATCTTACGATGTGCACATTTAAGGTAGTTTTATTTTTCCTATCAACAGGTGAAGAATAGTTCTTGGTACATTTCATGAGTTTCATACTTTGTGGCCATTATTCAGATGCAGTTTTAAAGTCTTATTCTGACACGTATAAAGATGTTTCTTTTATTAACGCCTCATTTTCTGAAGAATTTGCTTCTATTCTACATTAAAGTCATAAACATGCTAATCAACAATGGTTAATGTAGTATCCATTCTTGTTAGCAAACAACAGTACTCACTGTAATTTGTACAGTGTTGATAGCATATCTACACACTGTAATGTGATCATTACAATTACAGTTTTACAGATTTATTATTCAGTTGTGGCAAAGGAAATGCACCGATAGTAAAGATGAGCAAAATGTGGAGTTATAATTGTATTAAACATTACAGTATTAATTGAGATTTTATCACACTGGCAGTCATTGTCTAATATTACAGGTGCAACTTGGTTTGCAGGGACCAAGGGCATAAGGTATATTGCATTAATAACACAACTGACAAAGTACTGCCAAAGGATGTGAATTTTGCCTTGAGAGTGTACCCTGTACAGCTTGCTTCCTGTGTTGAAATACATATCTAACACTCTTTATTCGTGGGAGAGCAATTTCTAAATAGCCAATTTTTTAATCAGTGATTTTGTAACACTGAAATAAAAAACATTGCAAACATACAAATCTGCTAGGAGTTATAATACTACACAGAAAACATAAATATTTGGAGCCCATAATGATTAAACATTATTTTGTATTTAATGTTTTTTGTGTATACATGCTGAAGTCTGTGAGTTACGTAATACACCAACGAACATGAGGAGGACAATTGCGCCCCAGTTTCCTTTAGTCAGAACACAATAAAAAATGAGACAAACATTATTTTCGGCCAGTGGCCTTGACGCAGTGGTAACACCAATTCCCGTCAGATCACCAATGTTAAGAGCTGTTGGGCTCAGCTAGCACTTGGATGGGTTACCATCCGGGTCTGCCGAGTGCTGTTGGCAAACGAGGTACACTCACCCCTTGTGAGGCCTATTGAGAAGCTGCTTGACTGAGTAGTGACACTGGTCACTAACCCCCCAGGGGGTCCACAACTCTTTTGTGGATATGTGCATGGCGAGCACGGGACCCCTAGCTAATGTGGCCCTCCTTCCTTTCCGGGCTGCATACCTTCCCTTTCCGCATCCTTCCCTATCCCCCATCTTTGGCCCCACTTCCCTCACCTCTGACTCTTTCCTTCTCATTCTCCCCCTCTGGGAGTATGGTTTGTGCCTAAGTCCGGAGACAGACACTCGTAAATATAACGCATTCTTCGCCTTCTCTGCTTGTATGTCTTCAACCTTCCTTTGTCCTTCTCTTTTCCTTACCTCTTCTCTTTACCCTTTTCTCTGCTGTGGTGTTTGAGACCTCTCTTCTTTCCTTTCCCTTTCTTTGTTTTTCCCTTTCTCTTTCTTCCTCCCTGTGCATGTCTGAAGGCCAACCCACGCATTTTGTGCGTAGCCGGTGACGGGGTAACGCGTAATTCCCCACCCCGGGTAGACAGGTAGGACACGTACATACCCCCTGGTAACGGCCAGGCCCAGGGAGGGGTTATTACCCGAGCTGATACCTTCCGAAAGTGCTGATTGGTCCCTCCGTCCATTTGAGAAGAATTTGTCGTGGAGGCAGACAAAAGTGTAGGTGTGACCTGAGGTGTGAACAATCACCTAAGGCGGGAGTGCCCTCAGAGAGGGCCCCCACAAGCGAGGAGCGCGCCATCGGAGACGCCGGTAATCATGGGGGATTCTTCCGCAATGGTTTCCTCACCTTCCACTATGTCTGCTCACAAGCGTAAGTTCACTCATTCTCAGCCACAGACAGTTCTTCCATCGTTGCCACAGTTCCTTGTTGTTTCTCGGTCTGACGAAGTTCACGACTTCTCCACGGTCAACCCTTTCATTATTCAGAAAGGTGTCGACGCAATTGCAGGTCCTGTAAAGTCTTGTTCCAGATTATGGAATGGCACTTTGTTGTTAGATACAGTCAGTGCCCTCCGGGCACAAAAATTGCTGCGTACTTCACTGCTACACACCTTCCCTGTCCGGGTTGAAGTGCACCGCACTTTAAATTCCTCGCATGGAGTTTTTTATATACGCTTCCTCGATGGATTGTCCGACGAAGAAATTCAGCACTACTTGTCTGACCAGGGCGTAACGGCTGTTCATAGAGTTGTGAAAAGGGTTGACTCGAACATCATTCCAACCCGCACTGTCTTCTTGACATTTGACAAAGTTCAACTCCCATCGAAAATAAAAGCAGGCTGTGAGGTAATTTCCGTTCGCATTTCGTCCCAAACCCTACGCGTTGCTATCGGTGTCAGCGGTTCAATCACACCAGCCAGTCCTGTTCCAATCCGGCAAAATGTGTTACGTGTGGCAAGGATTCCCATGAGGGTGCTTGTCCACCTCCATCCCCTCGCTGCATGAACTGTATGGGTGACCACGCTGCTTCCTCTCGAGATTGCCCCGTTTTTTAAGACGAAAACCTCATCCAGGAAATCGGAGTGAAGGAAAATGTGTCGACCTTTGTTGCTCGAAAATTATTCGCTAGTCGACAGCCCACCATTCCTCAGACCGGAAAATACAGCACTGTCCTTGCTTCTCCTCGGCCAATAAAGGATGCGGCCACGCAGACTTGCGACCTCACCTTTAGTGTCACGGTCGTCCGATGGGGCAGCAAAAAGATCGCCCGTTCAACCTCACCACTTTCGCCTGCCGACTCTATGGCTCCCCCTTCATCGGGTTCTGCTAAATCTCGAGCCCAAAAGTCAGACACCAAGATTTCGAAAAAAGAGCATACTCGTGAAGATTTTTTACGTACCCCAACTTCACAACCATCGGTTCCTCCTTCATCTAAACATAATATTTCCAAGAAGGCTACTAAGAAACCCAGTTCATCTCCTTCTCCGCCAAGGCGTGTCCCATCTACAGCACCACCTGGCGGAAATCTCCCTCGGCCGGCTTCTGTGTCGCCGAGGCGCACTGCTGGCGGCCGATCAACCGGCCGATTGCTGGTGGCAGGAGCTGCTCCTGAACAACCTATGGATCAGGATCTTCTGCCTTTGGCTGAATGCCATTCAATGCTGTCGGTCGCAAGCTCTCAGCAGTCATTGAGTTGACGGCAACCTTGGTCACATTCCTCCATTTTCTGTTCACCCTATGTCCATTATCCACTGGAATATCCGCGGCATTCGAGCCAATCGGGATGAATTGTCGATCGTCTTACGATCCTACTTGCCGGTCATCTTCTGCCGTCAGGAAACAAACCTGTGTCCCCATGACCGCTTTGTTCTCCCCCATTTTCAGTCCATCCGATTTGATCTCCCCTCTCTTGAAGGCAATCCAGCCCATGGAGGACTCATGATTCTTCTCCATGATACTCTCCATTATCACCCAATCCACTTAAACACTTCCTTCCAAGCTGTCGCTGTCCGTCATTCCCTTTCTGGATATACCTTTTCTCTTTGTTCTGTATACATTCCATCGTCCACACCAATGGCACGAGCTGATCACCTTCATCTTCTTGGTCAGCTTCCACCCCCGTATTTGCTGGTTGGGGACTTCAATGCCCACCACCCGCTTTGGGGATCTCCACATCCTTGTCCACGTGGCTCACTATTGCTAGACGTCTTCCACCAAGCGCATCTAGTTTGCCTCAACACTGGGGTCCCTACACTTTTGTCTGCCTCCACGACAAATTCTCCTCATTTGTACCTTTCGGTCAGTACTGTTCCGCTAGCTTGGCGCTTCGACTGGTTCGCCCTTGATGATACACATTCGAGTGACCACTTTCCATGTGTCCTTAGACTGCAGCCTCAACTGCCATATGTGCGCCCGCGACGCTGGAAGTTTGCCCAAGCCGATTGGACACTTTTTTCGTCTCTCGCGACATTCGATGACCGTCACTTTCCCAGCGTCGACGATGAGGTCACACATATTACCGGCGTTATTCTTACAGCTGCGGAACATTCAATACCACGCACCTCCGAATTGCCCCGGTGCCCCCCAGTTCCTTGGTGGAACGAGGCGTGCCGTGACGCACTATGTGAGCGGCGACGTGCTCTACGCGTTTTCCGCCACCATCCTACTTTGGCCAACTGTATCCGCTATAAGCAGTTCCGTGCGCGATGCCGTCGTGTCATCCGCGATAGCAAGAAGGCAAGCTGGAAATTCTTTATTAGCTCATTTAACACCTACACTCCCTCCTCGGAAGTTTGGAGTCGGCTTCGACGGTTATCAGGCGCGCCTAGTTTCTCCCCGGTCTCTGCGCTCACTGTCGCGCATGATACATTAGTGGACCCCGTCGCAATCTCTAACCCATTGGGTCAGCACTTTGCTGAGATTTCGAGCTCTTCCAATTACCCGCCAGCGTTTCTCCTTAAGAAACGTGCAGCGGATGTGCTACCTCTTGCTTTCTCCTCTCAAAAATCCATGCGGGAACTCCAATATGCACTCTCTTCTTCTCGCTCCTCCGCCCCAGGACCGGATGGTATCCACATCCAAATGTTGCTGCATTTATCAACCCACAGTCTGCGTTACATCCTTCGCCTTTATAATCAAATTTGGACCGACAGTACTTTTCCCAGACGATGGCGGGAAGCCATCGTCGTTCCTGTTCCAAAACCTGGAAAGGACAAACATCTCCCCTCTAGCTATCGCCCCATTTCTCTCACGAGTAGTGTCTGTAAGGTTTTGGAGCATATGGTGAATTGCCGTTTAGCTTGGTGGCTGGTGTCCCGCAGTCTTTTAACACCTGCCCAATGCGGATTCCGGAAGCATCATTCTGCAGTTGACCATCTTGTTGCTCTCTCCACTTATATCATGAACAATTTTCTCCGGAAACGCCCAACAGTAGCAATATTTTTTGATCTGGAGAGAGCATACGATACCTGCTGCAGGACAGGCATCCTCCGCACACTAGAACAGAACGGCTTTCGAGGTAGGCTGCCCCTTTTTCTTCGTGAATTTATGGCAGAGCGCACATTTAGAGTGCGGGTGAACACTACTCTCTCCCGTACTTTCTCCCAAGAAAACGGGGTACCCAGGGCTCTGTGCTTAGTGTTGTACTGTTTGCCATCGCCATAAATCCAATTATGGATTGTCTCCTTCCTGATGTCTCGGGCTCCCTCTTCGTGGATGATTTTGCAATCTACTACAGCTCTCAACGGACCAGCCTTCTTGAACGACGTCTTCAAGGATGTCTCGATCGCCTCCACTCTCGGAGCATCGAAACCGGCTTCCGTTTTTATCCCAGTAAGACCGTTTGTGTTAATTTTTGGCGACGTAAGAGTTTCTTTCACCCTCCTTACATCTAGGACCTGTCAACCTTCCGTTTTCGGACGTCGCTAAATTCTTGGGTCTTATGGTTGACAGAAAACTTTGCTGGTCCTCCCACGTTTCCTATCTTTCGGCTCGCTGTCTGCGGTCCCTCAACACCCTCCGTGTCCTGAATGGTACTTCCTGGGTAGCGGACCGAGTGGTCCTTCTCCGTCTCTATCGCGCTTTAGTGCGCTCGAAATTGGACTATGCAAGCATAGTCTACTCCTCTGCTCGGCCGTCTATTCTTCGGCGTCTCGACTCTATCCACCACCATGGATTACGTTTAGTGTCAGGAGCTTTTTATACCAGCCCAGTGTAAAGCCTTTATGCTGAGACTGCTGAACCTCTGCTGTCCAATCGGCGTGCTGTCCTTTTGAGTCGTTATGCTAGCCATCTGTCTTCCATGCCTGCTAATCCAGCCCCTGACATTTTTTTCGACGCCTCTTTTGATGTAGGGTATGCAGGCCGCCCCTCCTCCCTACTACCACCAGGAGTCCGCTTCCGTCAACTGCTCCATTCTCTTTCCTTCCGCTTTCCTAAAACCACCTTGACAACATGGGGTACAGCACCGCCTTGGCTCTGTCCCCGGATCTGCCTGCTCCGTGACCTTTGTCAGTTTCCCAAGGATGGTACCCCTTCACTTGTTTATCGTCGGGTTTTTTCTGCTCTATGTGCACAAATGAAGGAAGCCACATTTATTTACACTGATGGCTCAAAAACATCGTTTGGTGTAGGGAGTGCCTATATTGTTGGCGACACCCCAAATCAATTTTGGCTTCCCGACCAGTGTTCGGTTTATACTGCGGAGCTTTACGCTGTTCTCCAGGCTGTCCACTACATCCGCCGCCATCAGCGGATACAGTATGTTATCTGTTCAGATTCTCGCAGCTCTCTCCTCAGTCTCCAAGCTCTTTACCCTGTCCACCCTCTGGTCCACCGGATTCAGGACTGTCTGCGCTTGCTCCACCTGGGGAGCGTCTCGGTGGCATTCCTCTGGCTCCTGGGACAGGTTGGTATCTGTGGAACTGAGGCGGCCGACATTGCGGCCAAGGCTGCAGTCTCTCTTCTTCGGCCAGCTATTCAATCGATTCCCTTCGCCGATCTATGGAACGTTCTATGTCATCGTGTTGTTCTTTTATGTCATGCTCATTGGTTCTTCCCCATAATAAATTGCGGGACGTGAAAGCTCTTCCTTGTGCTTGGAACTCTTCCTCCCGAACGCGTCATCGGGAAGAGGTAATTTTAACTAGTCTCCGGATAGGGCATCGTCTTCTTAGCCATCGACATCTTTTAAGCGGCGATCCTCCCCCACTCTGTCCCCACTGCTCTCGGTTGTGGACGGTAAGACACCTTTTAATTGAGTGCCCTTATTTTACTCCGTTACGTGCCCGTCTACAGCTGTCAGCTGAAATATCGTCAATTTTAGCAGATGACACGCGCTCGGCTGATCGCGTTCTCGAGTTTATTAGTGCCAGTGAAATGACGTCAGTCATTTGAAGCCTTTTTTGGGGACCACCAAACCCTTTCTGTAGTGGATTTTTAAGCCTTCTTTCTGCTTTTCGTTTCTCCAATTTTTTTAGTTTCGTTCCCATTGCTGCTGGTTTCCATTTTCGGTTTTTACTATTTCCTAAGTCACGGACCGGGCGCTAATGACCATAGCAGTTTTGCACCCTAAAACCAAAACAAAAAAACAAAAAAAAAAACTGGTCACGAAAGCTGACAACGGCTGGGAGAGTTGTGTGCTGACCACATGCCCCTCTGTATCCACACCTGGTGATGCCTAAGGGCTGAGGATGACACAGCAGCCTTTCAGTACCGTTGGGCCTTCAAGGGCTGTTCAGATTTTTTTTAATACTTTCTTGAACATGCTGGAACCATGTTATAAATGGGTCTACATCGACTGACTATTACATCAGATGTTTGTTGATAGTAAATATTGGAACTGAGAATAGTTAATTGAAAATAATAATGATACAAATTTATATTTTATACCCTTTAGAAGCAATCGTGACAATTTGTACTGACGCACAAATCCGTGAGGATATCACACTTAAAAGCATTGGCTGCAACTGTAATTAATTCATTCAGGAAACTTGGATACATTTTGATATACAGCACAGCTTCCATTACATTTTGTTATAAGGCACAACTTCCATCCATTTGAAACTGCTTACAGTAGTCAAACCTAGGTGCACCTTTGTAATTTTTATCCCACCCACTTCCCTGCAGTACCAAATTGACTTGATGATTCCTTGATGCTTTGGGATGAGTCCCAACAGTCAGTCCCATTTTTTAGTTGTGCCATTAATTTCTCTTCTTACCAAATTTATTCAGTACCACCTATTTAGTTATCCGGTATACCCATATAATCTTCATCATTCTTCTGTAACACTATATTTCAGATGCTTTATTCTTATGCAAACTGATTTTCAGGTTGTGTAAACACCTACTTTATTACCCTAAATGAACACTGACATAACGAGATTGAATAGGCATTTTGTTATGATGACTGATCTGTAGTGTAACCAGAGGATTAGGTTAGGGTGGCTAGGTAACAGTTTGGTTACTTGTGGCCAAGCTGAATGTAAAAAGCAGAATGTTAAGAGTAAAGTATTGCCCCATACCTGTGCAGATAGTATTGTATGAGTGGGTACAGTGGAAGTGATGGGGGTTTCGTTGTGTGTGAGCTCTGTCTGGTAGGGGGGATTCAGTTTAATGAACGAGGCCTAATCAAAAGCAGAGCTCCTAAGCTACAGTTAGCGAGTCTGCAAAAGATCATACAGACAGTTCACCACAGTATGACTAATAATATAACTGACTGAAGTGGCTAATAAGAAAATCACCCTATCAACAATTACTGCAACTGCTGATAGTGTACTAAGCACACTGCTCAGCAGATTACTGCATACTAAGATGGTCACTCCTTCGTAACAAAAAGGTAGACATGCATGGGGCTGTATGGCTGCAAAGCTCTTTGGAGCTAGATGTAACATATTGATCTTAGAGCAGCATGATGTCTATGTTCATGCCATATGTAGTGCACTTTTTGTTATAAAAATGAACTGCAAGGTAAATTCAGAAAGTACATACGGGATAACAAACAAGTATCTCGTGAGTGCACAACATACATTGTACATAATCTACAAAAAAAATGCAGTGGGGGAATGTCATGCCGTCTTTTAACCACATACAATAAATAGTTCTAGTTTATTTCATGATAAATAGTTGAGAATATCTAACTGGTATTATTACATGACTTCAGTATATCACTGTTTGTTTATATTCCGTGCAATGACTAAAAATTTAAATATTACCTTCTTTGGTCATATTTTCATATTTACTGTTACTGCTACAAATGCATAGACAAATCCTTGAAAAAGGAAACAATTACATTTCTTGCATAGGACAGTATTACAAATGTTCAGTTATATCAGTAGAACATTGCAAAAAAACAAATACACAGAATTTGGATCAGAGTCTGCCAGAACAAGAAAGGAACAGTGTTTTTCTATGGGTGGTTCTGAGCAAATTACTTTGCTGGGAGCATCTGGATTCAATGCAATCGAGGAGGTAGCTGCTGTGTTTGTACACAATGTCCTTATAACAGAAGACTGTATAAAGTGAAGACAATGATTTGCTGCTGCCTAAGAATCCACCTTTACCCCTTTGTGGTGATGTCTCATGATTACTCTTATATAAAAATGTTGGGAAAAAAATGGAAATGAAGTCCCATGCTTCTTTACAGAGCGTATGGGAACAATGCGGGAGACCCGCACCGCCTTACTAGGCAAGGTCCTAATGGAGGTGGTTTGCCGTTGCCTTCTTCCGACCGTAATGGGGATGAATGATGATGATGACGACACAACAACACCCAGTCATCTCGAGGCAGGAAAAATCCCTGACCCCGCCGGGAATCGAACCCGGGACCTCGTGCTCGGGAAGCAAGAACGCTACCGCGAGACCACGAGGGGCGGACATAAAAATGTTATGTCATTAAAAAATAAAATTGGTATTCTTAGTATTTTGTTAGGTGTAAGCAAGAAGTGTACATTATGTGTTAATAACACTGGCTCAGTGAAGATAAGCTACAACTGTACATATCACAGAGGATGGTCCTGGCATACTGCAGCAAATCGAGCTGGCATCCACCACCTGCTCTAATTACGACCCAACTGCTACCAATAATTTTTTCTCTCTTTTCTGTCCCTGGGTGTCTTTTGGTTCTGATTTTCAGTCCTATTTGTATGTGATGTAGGCATAAATCTGCCCATTTGTTACTTAGTTCAGGTTTCATTGGTAGAGTTGTAGGCTCAGTACCCGACAGCAAAAATACAATTAGTCTTGTTTGAAACCATGTTAACTAAAAGTTATGTCTGATTAAAAATTTTACTATAGTAAATAGCAGTGAAAATATTTTGAGCTAATAAATAGATTTGGTAAGAATGATACCACTGATTGTAAAGACTAGCATTCCTACTTTTCATTAATATAGTTAAAATTTTGTGGAAAAAAATAAATTACAAGATAATTATCAGTAAAGTTCAGAAGTAAACACATTTTACATTGCAAATTTCGACTCTGTTTATTAGATCTCATCTGAGTGCTGTACTTCTGTTACTCCAAGTGTTATGCACATGGTGGCTTACTTCATTAACTGATTGAGCCATTAGTTATGAAAATTGTGTAATCTCCCATGATGTTCAGTATTGCGCTTGTACCCATAAATGGATTAGTGCCAATGCAGATGCGTAAATTGATTCCATATACTATTCCAAAGTCCTAGATCACTACATTTTTTACTAACCAAATTATTGTTAATAATTATAGTCTATCCTGAGTTTTTTTTTCATATGACCTTAAGAAATTGGTCATCATCCAACAATGGGACCTTGAAGACAATATATGAAAAAGTGAAACCAAAATTGTGATGGTGTATACATTTTTGAGCAAACACTATCCTGAACTCATTAAGATTTTCCACTTTATGACTTCAGAATGATGTGCTACAGATGAGGCATCATAGAAGAGGCTACACAAATCAGGTTGTTGGGCTTACAGTACTTGTGCAATACAGTGTCCTTAGTGTGGATGATACAAACCTAAAAAATGCAATGGAAGCAGCAGCACTCTTATAGCCCATGTTAAAAATCATAACTATATATATATATATATTTTTACTGTATGCCAGACACTAATATTGAAGCATTTGGGCAGTCCTTGAGTAAAATTTACTTTTTTGTTGTAGTTGTCTTCAGTCCTGAGACTGGTTTGATGCAGCTCTCCATGCTACTCTATCCTGTGCAAGCTTCTTCATCTCCCAGTACTTACTGCAACCTACATCCTTCTGAATCTGCTTAGTGTATTCATCTCTTCGTCCGTCTCTATGATTTTTACCATCCACACTGCCCTCCAATGCTAAATTTGTGATCCCTTGATGCCTCAGAACATTCCTACCAACCGGTACCTTCTTCTAGTCAAGTTATGCCACAAACTCCTCTTCTCCCCAATTCTATTCAGTACCTCCTCATTAGTTATGTGATCTACCCATCTAATCTTCAGCATTCTTCTGTAGCACCACATTTCAAAAGCTTCTGTTCTCTTCTTATCCAAACTATTTATCGTCCATGTTTCACTTCCATACATGGCTACATTCCATACAAATACTTTCAGAAACGACTTCCTGACATTAAAAATCAATACTCGATGTTAACAAATTTCTCTTCTTCAAAAACGCTTTCCTTGCCATTGCCAGTCTGCATTTTATATCCTCTCTACTTCGACCATCATCAGTTATTTTGCTCCCCAAATAGCAAAACTCCTTTACTACTTTCCTAATCTAATTCCCTCAGCATCACCCGACTTAATTCGACTACATTCCATTATCCTCGTTTTACTTTTGTTGATGTTCATCTTATATCCTGCTTTCAAGACACTGTCCATTCCGTTCAACTGCTCTTCCAAGTCCTTTGCTGTCTCTGACAGAATTACAATGTCATCGGCGAACCTCAACGTTTTTATTTCTTCTCCATGGACTTTAATACCTACTTCAAATTTTTCTTTTGTTTCGTTTACTGCTGGCTCAATATACAGATTGAATAAAATCGGGGACAGGCTACAACCCTGTCTCACTCCCTTCCCAGCCACTGCTTCCCTTTCATGTCCCTCGACTCTTATAACTGCAATATGGTTTCTGCAGAAATTGTAACTTGCCTTTCACTCCCTGTATTTTACCCCTGCCACCTTCAGAATTTGAGAGAGAGTATTCCAGTCAACATTGTCAAAAGCTTTCTCTAAGTCTACAAATGCTAGAAATGTAGGTTTGCCTTTCCTTAATCTATTTTCTAAGATAAATTTACTTTACTTATTTTTTGCAAAATGGTTTAAAGAAAGGATATACATTCTTGGAGACATAAATACTGATTTAAGACTAAGGCAACCACACAATTTAGTTTTCTTAAAATGCTAAGATTGGATGACTCGCACTACATTAATGATAGTTCATAACAATTGTTCTGTCATCTCTCGCTCTCTCTCTCTCGCGCGCGCGCTCTCTCTCTCTCTCTCCCGCTCTCTCTCTCTCTCTCTCTCTTGCTCACTTTCTTTTTTCCATTTTCTAGATTTGCCAATGACTCTAAAATATTGTTGTTCACATTTCACAAGTGGGATTTCAAAATGTTTACACAAACAATTTTTGTCAGTTCTACCTAAGTACATAAAATGCACATAATTTGATTTTCGTTGTAAATGTCAATCACTCATAGCGATATCTGAAACTGAGATCTTGATTTAATGTATAGTTTACTGCAATAGGTGTGCAACTGGTGCCACTTGCTGAATAGTAAGATTCAGTTTTTGGATTCTGCTATCTCTCAATTTTACAATTACAGTTCTTTTATTTTGGACTATGCAATATAGTACTGAGAAGTTCACAGTCCATGTTGCTTATTCACTACCTGTAAAAATTTCAGTTACTGCTCTTAAAATATCTTGGCAGGCTGTTCTACCACTTGTGTTTATTCACAAATTTTTGTTTGTCTGAAGTGGTATTGTGATCAGGTATCGTATTACACATATTTGATTAATCTTAATGGTACACAGAAAATAAAAAGTAACTGTGAAAGTAAATACCGTTTTTAGGTTTTCTCGTATCATGTACTGACATGAGGTCCTTCCTACACAAGATTATACCTACTTAACCCAGAGTCCTTTCTTGTAACTCTTTGTCTTAGGTACATTTCACAAAATATTTATGCTGGATAGCACCTTTGTGGATGTAGATCTGGTGCAAGCATTACTGCTCTCATTTAGAACAGCAGTGTTCTGTTACTGTGTGTACTAACCCAAAGAAATACTATTACTGGAACATGCTACCATTTTGTCAAAAGGAAGGAATTATGATTGATCCAAGCGCTATAATGCCTATTCCTGAATTAATTAAAATTTTGGTGATTTAACACAAACTAAATTCAATATTATTCATCTGTGAAAGATAATTTTAATCCAGAAAGTTATGCAAATGCAGTGAAAGGTTTCATGTACTTTTTTATTTATTCTATTTTGCCCTCAGCAGTATAGCACTATTTAGCCAAGGTCTCCTTTACTTCGAATGTGTTTATTGTGTATGGATTCATCGTCTCAACAAACTCATTGCATTAGTACGTAGACTACTCCATAATTTAATTGTAAGATATGCATATTAACACTTTGTACAGGTATCTATCCCCCATTTGTAATTTTAGTTTTCCTAAATTTGCCTGATGAACTTATAATTGACTTAACAGTAACTCTCACGGGCATATCTTGTATATGACGAATAGAAATATTTAGAAAATGGACTCATTCCTCATATGATTTGTTTACTTCATGAAATGGAAACAAACACTTCAAGTGCCAATGAGTGCACTGTACAGCATAGCAATTAGTACTGCAGTTCTGGGCAACCTGTTTTTCCAGTTGGAAAGGAAGTTGCTTGCAAAATGCTTTTTTTAATGTGCACTCTTCTCATACTTGGTTGTATGGGTAGCCACATTTTATGTTTAGTGCATCGTTAGGAAGCTTTTCATCATATTTAGGGATTCTACAGTTGCCCAGCGAAAAGCTAACCACACTATGTAACATTACTGACCTGGTTATATTGCTGATATTCTTTCATAATGCTAAACTTTTGAAGTCTCATTCTCTGAAATTGGTTGAAGATGTATTCTAGTTCAGTGATGGACATGACATTATTGATTTAAACTTGAGACTACTTCACATTTCATGGTGCCAAAACACACAATGATAAAGATTAACTTCTGCTATAACTATTTTTATAGTTCAAATAGACCAAGTCAACTACTACACTTGAACTCTAAACAGTGGCAGGTTCTTTCCATGGCAAAGTCTTCATCCAAGTCTACAAAAAAGTAAATCTACAGAAAATAGCATTTGAAACAACTCAGTCACTGAAACTTTACTAACACTTTAACACAGAGAAGTTATGTGGATGACTACAGACAGATTTTCCAAACAAGTTCATTAAATAATTACACTGAGTGACTGTAACAGAAATATCTGCTCATATTAGTGACTTTGACATTGAAATGTGGAATGGATGAGTGCACTCTATGGATTTTTACATTGAGATATTAAGATGAAAATAGCTTATCATGACTTTGCCGTGGAGACGTTACTGTCACGATTACTAGGACCTAAATTCATATTGCTATATAAAGAGATTAGAGGCAATGACATTCTGGGGAAGCAACTAATAATTTGGTTTATCTATGTGATAGATGACCAGGAAATAAAAGAAGTTGGGTGGATTATTTTATTCATATCATGCCCACTTCCATGGGAATTTACCAAGCCTCTTGTAAATTTAACAGGATAGTAGTTGTCTCCATTTCTTAATTGTCAAATTACTCTGATAACCAAAGCTATTTTCTAGTTCAGAAAAATTACAGCAAGAAAATTATAACTACACCTATGATTTTATAAACATACTTAAAGGTTCAAATAATAATATTGTTTTATGGGTGTGGAAACTTTAATTATGAATAACATTTTAGTTAGTGACTTTTCACAAATAATAAAATGTTTACTGATAGAGTGAAATGAGGGCTTTCAAATAATTTATGTCATTCTGGAAATAAACAACTGTTAGCTCACAATATGTTCCTGAGCATATGGCTTCTCAAAAAGGAAATTACAGATTCCTCTTAAAAGAACACATACAGTGTTGGCATTAGCAAACTCAGTTAAACCGATAGGTAATGAATTTTACTGAAACATCAGCTACATAGGAATTTTGGTGCTTTATGTAAATGTGGTACATCTACCAACAGCAAAATATAAAAAAGAAATAAGAAAGTTATCTAAGGAATAGATTTATTGCAAATGGAGTTACTCCAACTTGCTAAGTTTCAAGTTCCTCATCTGTACAAGAGAAGTATGTATTCTGCTGTCTCCACCTTAAAAAAGTGAGTGTACAGTTCTCAAATCCAAAATGGTGCATGCCAATCAGTGTTTATGAAGCTACTGTTGATTGCTTTAGCACTGCAGAGAATCTAGATGGATTATAAAAACCTACCAAATTTGGGATATCTTTAACCCAGCACACATCTGCAAGTTTCTGAGGGGAACACGGTATTTAAAAATAATAAAATGCTCTAAAATAATAATAGAGCACTTGTGTACATAGACCTACAAAAGCAAACTTAAGAGAGAAACATACAAGGGCAGTCAAATTAATACGAAAAAGGTGGAAAAAAGTAAGTAAATGAATCATTAATATTGAAATACTTGCCATAGTTGTTAACATATTTATTCCACTGTAATTGCCTTACAATGGTCAACACCTTTATGGAAAAATATTGCCAGGCACACACCTCTTCATCTGAAGCAAGGGGACAGCCATGAATGTCTTTCTTCAGCACTTTAAAAATATGGAAATCACATGGGGAGAGATTGGGACTTTATTGCGAACGCGTTTAACAGTGAAACTTCTACATCTACATCTACATCTACATCCATACTCCGCAAGCCACCTGACGGTGTGTGGCGGAGGGTACCTTGAGTACCTCTGTCGGTTCTCCCTTCTATTCCAGTCTCGTATTGTTCGTGGAAAGAAGGATTGTCGGTATGCCTCTGTGTGGGCTCTAATCTCTCTGGTTTTATCCTCATGGTCTCTTCGCGAGATATACGTAGGAGGGAGCAATATACTGCTTGACTCTTCGGTGAAGGTATGTTCTCGAAACTTCAATAAAAGCCCGTACCGAGCTACTGAGCGTCTCTCCTGCAGAGTCTTCCACTGGAGTTTATCTATCATCTCCGTAACGCTTTCGCGATTACTAAATGATCTTGTAACGAAGCGCGCTGCTCTCCGTTCGATCTTCTGCAAAAAGCCTCATCTGCAAAAAGCCTCAGTGAACTTCCGATGTCATCCACCAGGTCATTTATGTATATTGTGAATAGCAACGGTCCTATGACACTCCCCTGCGGCACACCTGAAATTACTCTTACTTCGGAAGACTTCTCTCCATTGAGAATGACATGCTGCATCCTGTTATCTAGGAACTCCTCAATCCAATCACACAATTGGTCTGATAGTCCATATGCTCTTACTTTGTTCATTAAACGACTGTGGGGAACTGTATCGAACACCTTGCGGAAGTCAAGAAACACGGCATCTACCTGTGAACCCGTGTCTATGGCCCTCTGAGTCTCGTGGACGAATAGCGCGAGCTGGGTTTCACATGACCGTCTTTTTCGAAACCCATGCTGATTCCTACAGAGTAGATTTCTAGTCTCCAGAAAAGTCATTATACTCGAACACAATACGTGTTCCAAAATTCTACAACTGATCGACGTTAGAGATATAGGTCTATAGTTCAGCACATCTGTTCGACGTCCCTTCTTGAAAACGGGGATGACCTGTGCCCTTTTCCAATCCTTTGGAACGCTACGCTCTTCTAGAGACCTATGGTACACCGCTGCAAGAAGGGGGGCAAGTTCCTTCACGTACTCTGTGTAAAATTGAACTGGTATCCCATCAGGTCCAGAGGCCTTTCCTCTTTTAAGCGATTTTAATTGTTTCTCTATCCCTCTGTCGTCTATTTTGATATCTACCATTTTGTCATCTGTGCGACAATCTAAAGAAGGAACTACAGTGCAATCTTCCTCTGTGAAACAACTTTGGAAAAAGACATTTAGTATTTCGTACTCTATACAGCCTTGCCAGGCATTTTATTGGCAGGTAGCTTAAACTATGCTGCTGAGTTTTGTCTGGGAAGCCTTCACACAACCTCCATATAGTCCAAATCTCTCCTCATATGATTTCCATATTTTTGGAGCCCTAAAGAAACATTCTTGGCCATTTGTTTGGTTCACACGAAGAGGTGCACATATGGGTATAACGATGGTTTTGTAGAACACTGCAAACATTTGTCCATGAAGCGATTGACCATCTTGTCTCTCAGGGGCATAAATGTAATCACAGCTCTGGTGATTACTTTTGAAATACTAAGCAGTTAACTTACTTTTTTCCATCAGTCCTGTTTTCATGGAGCTTTCCTCTAGTGTACTCTTTCTGAAGTTTTGCATCAGTGTAACCAAATATATTACAACAAAAAAAGACAAATGTGACAGGGTTCAGATCCCAAGGCAGACATATTCAAAGGTCTTTGAATATGTCTGCTTGTGTCTGTATATGTGTGGATGGATATGTGTGTGTGTGCGCGCGAGTGTATACCCGTCCTTTTTTCCCCCTAAGGTCTTTCCGCTCCCGGGATTGGAATGACTCCTTACCCTCTCCCTTAAAACCCACATCCTTTCGTCTTTCCCTCTCTCTCCCTCCCTCTTTCCTGACAAAGCAGCCGTTGGTTGCGAAAGCTAGAATTTTGTGTGTATGTTTGAGTTTGTTTGTGTGTCTATCGACCTGCCAGCGCTTTCTTTTGGTAAGTCACATCATCTTTGTTTTTAGATATATTTTTCCCACGTGGAATGTTTCCCTCTATTATATTCTTAACACATACTAAGGTAGATTTTTCCATGTGAGCAGTGCAAACCTTCCCCTCTGCCTCTAACCCCCCCCCCCCCACCCTCCATCCACCACACAAAAATTCATCATCATCATCATCATCATCATTTAAGACTGATTATGCCTTTCAGCGTTCAGTCTGGAGCATAGCCCCCCTTATACAGTTCCTCCATGATCCCCTATTCAGTGCTAACATTGGTGCCTCTTCTGATGTTAAACCTATTACTTCAAAATCATTCTTAACCAAATCCAGGTACCTTCTCCTCGGTCTGCCACGACTCCTCCTACCCTCTACTGCTGAATCCATGAGTCTCTTGGGTAACCTTGCTCCTCCCATGCGCGTAACATGACCCCACCATCTAAGCCTGTTCGCCCTGACTGCTACATCTATAGAGTTCATTCCCAGTTTTTCTTTGATTTCCTCATTGTGGACACCCTCCTGCCATTGTTCCCATCTACTGCAATCATCCTAGCTACTTTCATATCCGTAACCTCAACCTTGTTGATAAGGTAACCTGAATCCACCCAGCTTTCGCTCCCATACAACAAAGTTGGTCGAAAGATTGAACGGTGCACAGATAACTTAGTCTTGGTACTGACTTCCGTCTTGCAGAAGAGAGTAGATCGTAGCTGAGCGCTCACTGCATTAGCTTTGCTACACCTCGCTTCCAGTTCTTTCACTATGTTGCCGTCCTGTGAGAATATGCATCCTAAGTACTTGAAACTGTCCACCTGTTCTAACTTTGTTCCTCCTATTTGGCACTCAATCCGTTTATATTTCTTTCCCACTGACATTACTTTCGTTTTGGAGATGCTAATCTTCATACCATAGTCCTTACATTTCTGATGTAGCTCTGAAATATTACTTTGCAAACTTTCAATCGAATCTGCCATCACAACTAAGTCATCCACATATCCAAGACTGCTTATTTTGTGTTCACATATCTTAATCTCACCCAGCCAGTCTATTGTTTTCAACATATGATCAATAAATAATATGAACAACAGTGGAGACAGGTTGCAGCATTGTCTTACCCCTGAAACTACTCTGAACCATGAACTCAATTTACCGTCAACTCTAACTGCTGCCTGACTATCCATGTAAAGACCTTTAATTGCTTGCAAAAGTTTGCCTCCTATTCCATAATCTTGTAGAACAGACAATAACTTCGTCCTAGGAACCCTGTCATATGCCTTTTCCAGATCTATAAAGCATAGATACAATTCCCTGTTCCACTCATAACTCTTCTCCATTATTTGCCGTAAGCTAAAGATCTGGTCCTAACAACCTCTAAGAGGCCTAAACCCACACTGATTTTCATCCAATTGGTCCTCAACTAATACTCGCACTTTCCTTTCAACTATGCCTGAGAAGATTTTACCCACAACGCTGATTAAAGAGATACCTCTGTAGTTGTTACAATCTTTTCTGTTTCCCTGTTTAAAGATTGGTGTGATTACTGCTTTTGTCCAGTCTGATGGAACTTGTCCCGACTCCCAGGCCATTTCAATTATCCTGTGTAGCCATTTAAGACCTGACATTCCACTGTATTTGATGAGTTCCGACTTAATTTCATCCACCCCAGCCGCTTTATTGCACTGCAATCTATTGACCATTTTTTCCACTTCCTCAAATGTGATGCTATTTCCATCATCATTCCTATCCCATTCTACCTCGAAATCTGAAACATTACTGATCGCATTTTCACCTACATTGAGCAACTCTTCAAAATATTCCCTCCATCTGCCCAAGGCATCCACAGGATTCACCAGCAGTTTTCCTGACCTGTCCAAAATACTTGTCATTTCCTTCTTACCTCCCTTTCGAAGACTGCTAGTTACACTCCAGAACGGTTTTCCATCAGCTTGACCCATAGTCTCCAACCTGTTTCCAAAGTCTTCCCACGATTTCATCTTGGATGCTGCAATTATCTGTTTGGCTTTGTTTCTTTCTTCAACATAACTTTCTCTGTCTACCTGGGTTCTGGTATGTAGCCATTTTTGATACGCCTTCTTTTTCCTTTTACAGGCTGCCTTGACTGTGTCATTCCACCAAGCTGTTTGCTTCATCCTACTTTTACACACTACTGTTCCAAGACATTCTTTAGCCACTGCTAGTACTGTGTCCCTGTACCTTGTTCATTCCTTTTCCAATGACTGTAATTGACTACATTCAACTAACTGGTACCTTTCTGAGATCGCTGTTATGTACTTGTGCCTGATTTCCTTACCCTGAAGTTTCTCCACTCTTATCCTACTACATATGGATCTGACCTCCAGCACTTTCGGCCTCACAATCCCAATTTCACTGCAGATTAAATAATGATCAGTGTCATCAAAGAATCCCCTGAATACACGTGTGTCCCTCACAGCCTTCCTGAATTCCTGATCTGTTATTATATAGTCAATGACAGATCTGGTTCCCCTGCCTTCCCAAGTATACCAGTGAACGTTCTTATGTTTAAAAAAGGAGTTTGTGATTACTAAGCCCATACTGGCACAGAAATCCAAGAGTTGTTTCCCGTTCCTGTTGGCCTCCATATCCTCTCCAAATTTACCCATAACCTTTTCATACCATTCTGTTCGATTTCCAATCCTGGCGTTAAAATCACCCATGAGCAGAACACTGTCCTTGTCCTTTACTCTAACAACTATATCACTGAGTGCTTCATAAAAACTATTCATCTTATCTTGATCTGTCCCTTCACAATGCGAATATACTGACACAATCCTAATTTTCTTGCAAGACACTGTCAAATCTATCCACATCAGTCGTTCGTTTACATACCTTATTGCAACTACGCTGGGTTCCATTTCTTTCCTGATGTAAATCCCTACATCCCATTGTGCTATTCCTGCTTTGACTCCTGACAGGTAGACCTTGTATTCTCCCTTTTCCTCTTCTTTCTCACCCCTTACCCGAATGTCACTAACAGCTAAAACGTCCAGCCCCATCTTACTTGCAGCCTCTGCCAGCTCTACCTTCTTCCCAGAGTAGCCCCCATTGATATTAATAGCTCCTCATCTCATTACCATTTGTTTGCCAAGTCGTATCTTAGGAGTCCCTGGTTTGTCAGTTAGAGGTGGGACTCCGTCACCTCCAAAGGTCCGAGGCATTTTGCTCTGATTGTTGCCAGCCACACAAAAATTGATAAGACTAATTTTGTTTATCAGTTTCTTTGGGTGGCGGTGACAGTGTGTGTAAACATAACTCAAACACACATACCTTACCACAGTCTCTGGCTGCCGAGGCCAGAATGTGAGCAGCAGTGCAAGATGCTCAAAGTCTTGCCTTGGCAACCAGAGACTGTGGCCACATCTGCACATGTTGCATTTGTGTGTTGTGTTGTGTGCTGTTTAAATCTAATGAAGACCTATTTAGCCGAAAGCTATGTTTGATAGTCTTTTTGTTGTTCATATCTGCAAATCAGTGACTCCACTATATGGTGGGTAGCAACCATCCTTTTCATAATACTGTCAAACATAAATCTGCCTTTCTCATTGCTGTGAGAAGACAAAGCAATCCAGGTACAGTTACTGGCATCACTATTTTAAACCAAACAACTGCTTTTGTTGTTATAACCAGTGCTCGATTTGTGACGGTATCCCATGCCGATACCTCTGGTAAGTCACAGTACTGGTACCTACTCTTTTTTATAAATCAAGCACTGGTCAAAACTGTTAATACTTCTACTTGTTTTATTTCTTCAAGATTATGTCACACCCAAAGGTCAAACCAAATTGAACGTATCTAGAAGAAACGGTTGTAAATAAGTGTTATTTTCATAGCCCATTATGTACTCTCACAGTCTGATCAATCTAAAGTCACAAGCACAGGAGAGGTGATGTGTGGAAGGAATCAAAGGAAAAGAACTAAACACATGCCAAATAAGAAACTGTGTATCACTGGTAGAATGTGTTACAATGGGTTCATTATACCTTATTCTAAAAATAAACAAAGTGAATCTTTGATGAGGCTCAAGCTGCAGCCCAGCAGAAATTTTCGTGTCACTAATATAGCTTATGTCTAATGGTTCACAGTAAGCAAATAAATTTTGAATAATTGAATATATTACAACAAAACATTCAACATTCCATGCAGAACCAATCACAAAATATTTTAATTTCATACTTTTGACAGTTTTACTTTTGAAGAAATGTAAGCAACTCAGCCAAAAAATATAACCCTTGGAACTATAATCCTTAGTGGATGGACCATTGCTAACAAATCACATTCACTGCAACAGTAACTCCAATATAAGAGATACAAGTGTCACTCACAACAATAAACATTTTATGACAGTGGGTTTTCACAGTGGACTGTAAACCATTTCATTTTCTTAAAGTGTATCTATGATACTACTACAGACAATGACATAACATTAATATATTATCACACACATTAATTTGTCACAGATGGTAAAATAAAAATAATGATCTTGCGTACTGGCTGTTGCCTATCCCTAGTAACCATCCCAGAAAATATAGGGTGGTGGCAGAGAACATTTGGTTGTGCAATCCTGTAGTCACTGTTGTGGTACTGGATTTGCAATGTGCTTCTGAAAATAAAAGATATATTGAATGAATCATTGAATATTTTTGATAGAACTTTTAATCAGCTAATCTGATCATGTATGGCATTCACATTGCAACTGGGCAGCTGAAGATAGTGATGCTATGGATTTACTGACAGTCATTATGTAGGTGTGTGTTCAAGGCATTAAGCATTCTAATAGCACCTTCGAATTATATACATTTACTAACGTGGCTTGACATAAATAAACCATCACAATTTCAAAAGAATAGAAATTTATTCTACTCATTCATCATATTCTGTACATCCCACCAAGAAGGTGAACAAGAATAGAAATTTCTTCTACTCTGCCACCAAGAAGGTGAACCTACAGGAAGCAAGTGAAGGTAAACATTAACAAAAGACAACCAAACATTGCTTAAGCTGTACACTATATTAGCAAAAAACGATCACAATATTGCTTAATGCTAGTTCTGTTAATGCCAGTTAAACGTGTTCTAGGTAATCAGAAAGAAAGCTGCTGCTACTTCAGTTATATTAGGTAGGTTATAAGTAACTTAATATTTACTTCACTAATCAAGTATTTTTTCAAAGAAAACAGTAACCTAAATTTGTAATTACACAGGACAGTTTACAACACACTACTGTCATCCATCTAAAGAAGGAATCCTTGCACTAAGATAATCAATGGAGGAAGTCACTAATGAGATATGTTTTAAATTTTCCTTTGAATTTACTGAGATAACTAATTACGTGTTGTATGTTAGATGGGAGCTTCTCAGATATCTTCAAACCATGGTACATAACTTTGTTAAATCGTAGTTAAGGATGCAAAGTGGTGTGACTCGCCGATTATTCAAAGTGCCTCCGCGCAATTACGCACGTCCTCTACGTGCGGTGCTGTCTGCCAGCCATGCAGCAGCTGCGCCACCTAAGCGGCCAGCTGAGCAGCGGCCGCTAGACTGAGACTCAGTGTTTAATCGAATGCCGACTTGTACACAGGTCAGCTTACTCAGTGACTTATATGTGTTGTTGTGTTGTCCGAAATATGTGTTAAATTTGAAGATTTAACACAAAGTTTACACAAAAGTTATATTTCTGTCTTGTATTGATAGTGCAGATCAAATTTCAGCTTGAACTGATTTTTTCACAACCACACTATGCCTTGATTAAAATAACTCTGTGATTGTGGCATTGGTTAAGAGTCAGCCAATAGCCATTCTTTCTTGACACCTATGTGCCTGCTATAATCACTGATTTTTTAGGCACCACAGCTTTCTCAGCTGCAGTACGATGCACAGGAAGGAAAGAGCTAACTGTTGCCCTATCTACTATCCCCACTGTCACCGCTGCTGACAATGACAACAATAAAAGTAATCTGAATATATGTTTGGCTTTATTTCCATTGCATGTGCAACTCTTGCTCATTCTAAGTATGCAGAATGATGTATGTAATGAACGACCCTGCACCACCATAGCTGTCTGTCAACCAAGAGGTTATTTTAATAAAAATTTTGAAGAAAACATAATAATTGTTTATCACTAAGTCTACCAAAGGTTCACAAAAGTGTTCAACAATAGCCACAAGTTTTTTATTACTGTCAAACTAATATAATCTGAGAGCTTCTTTTAAAAAAATTGAAACTTTCCATAAATTACTGTCAGCCACCTTTTGTATTATTTTTCAATCTTTATTTACCAAGACCAGTTTTGAATCACTATTATCAGATGGTACATATTTATTGCATGTTTGCAGCTTTGTTGGAGTTGTGCAGCTGCGGCCAGGTGTGACCTGTACATACTTCTAACTACATTTGGTGCGTATATGTTTCGTTCTCTTGCCATAACTACACAAGAATGCTGCAAATATGCAATAAATATGTACCATCTGATGATAAATCGCTTGTTAATTTAAAACTAGTCATGGTAAATAGAAACTGAAGAATAAAATCAAAGGTAACTTGCTGCTGTAAACCCTTACAAAATTTAAATCTGAACTGAAATTGCTTCTTCTGACAACTTCTGCTCTAAAGATGGATACTTAACAAAAACCTTGTGGTATAAAAAGATTACAATGATTGCTTGTGCTACTTAAAAGTAGATGTAAACATTCTGTAACAGTAACATGAGCAGTGACAGAGACCAATATGTTCATTATCATTACTTTTCAGCCAACAAGCTAGTTGGTAATCTGTAAATAGCCAGTATGTAGCTATAAACAGACACAGAGTGTAAATCCAAAGTAATCTACACCATTTTGATAGAGACAGACCAATGGTCCTTGGAAGACAGCATTACTTTTAACTAATCAAAAAACACACAAACTATATCCGAAGAACAAAATCAGTTTATATATAAAGTGCTCTACTTCTCAATTATAAAAGGTAGATTGGCATAAAGTCATGACTCCACCTGCCTGTTTTGACCAGTAATGCCATCAACATGGTGTACACTATTTCACATACAATATGGTGACCATGACATCACTCGTCACACCTGCGAACAAACATTAATAGCCTGTGAAGTATTTGACTCCAGCAATAGAATGAAACTAAAAGGACAACCAAATGAATAGGACAAACTAAATAAATGACATTAAGAATAATGATATCACTGCAAAACAAATATTCACCCAAAAATCAAGCACACCAATTCCTCAACATTTAACAAAAAAATATTACAAAAATGAAAACTATTGGTGTTGTAAATTTCACGTGGCCTATATATCTCTAATTAAGACCTCAATACCAATAACCCATATAGAACCAAAAACTCAACACAATTTTCACTTGACCTACATACCTCCAATAAATCCGTTTATACCACGAACCAAACACTCTAAAACAAGGTGTTGCAAATTTCACTTCACCCACATACCTCAAACAAAGCACTTTCACTTACTCTATCTAAAACAAAGTTCTCAGTACAAAAAACCAAACCCTATTTACATGACTACTACCAGAAATGTATCCTAAACAATGATGGTACATCAGTAGCCACGATACCTAGCAATAACATTCCAACAATTACTGAAGACTAACAAGGAAATCCCAGAAATTCATGAAAACTTTCACCACCATCAATTTCAATATACACAAACAACTTTGCCCATTGCAACAAGCAATGAGCTACTCATAAATATCTATACATTCTTCACCACAGAAGAGGGAAAAAAATGAAATCTCCAACCACAAGAAACACACGGCACTAATATTTCCAAACATAAAATGAATCCATTAGCTAAAATATGCGAATTCAAAGTAACTCACCTGAAAGCCAGCACAAATTCTTTCAATACCAACATGAAACATTCAATTCATGTCAAACTACTCACTAACAAACATACAGCACAACAGAGACCCACCAAATACTACAACACACAATCTACAAACACACACAAAGACTCAAAAACCTCAAGGCTCACCATGACATTACAGGTCAAAGCAGATGGGTGTAGCATCGGCACCTGACCTTGTGCGAATAACCTCAAGTTAGCCTCAGGTAGGAAACAGTGATGAGGCAATGACTGCCAATTAGCAAGAAAACAGGACTACATTATCAAGAATGAAACTTAATTACTGTTGGAACATTTGTTCAGAGTTTGCATCTTTTTTGTGCAACCCAGAAAGGCCAGCACTGCCTGCTTTGCACTTAGATCTTTCTCACTGTACTGGCCCACAAACAGAATACTTTTATTCAATCTATCCTACAACATTTTCTTTCCAAGCAGCGTAGCTAAGATCTAAAAATTGTCCATTCTAATACTTACATCCTAAAACATTTACTCCCTAATGGTCCTTATGATTAATAATGAAGAGTGAATTTACTAGACACTGATTTGATTTACGAATTTTCTGAATGTCAGGCGAACCCTTACTAGCATCTTATTAAGCAAATGCGAATTTCCCACAGTATCTCCAGTTTTGCTGCATTTCCCTTCCTGTTTTTAGCGAGTTTCACCGCTATATACTTCAGTAACTAAAAATAAAGTCCAACAACTCCATTAATTAACATCTCAACATGTTTAAACGAGAGTTACATTTGAAGAGGCCTTCCAACGGCCACTACAACAGTACTAAGTTGCATACAATATAGCTATGGAGCTAAATCTGCCGTTATTACGTTCATGAGTACAACACCACACGTGCAGCTTGAGTACATACACCACAGTATTAAATAAATCCTATACAATTATATTCTATGGGAAAATACGATACTAACAACAATCATTTTAACCGATCAGCTTGTTTGCCTCCCAGAATGCGAATGTATATTACGTTTCCTGTTTTCTCTCCAACAATTTTGCGTTCCACTTTTCGTCTCTTAGAAATCACAATACCACAAACCCTATTACTGAGTTAATTCTCAAGTTCCACGCGGCATCTACCACCTCAACGAAAACAATAACAAACACAATCTTTCTGCCCGGCCTGCTAAAAATTTCGTCTTCTAGGATAATACTCTCAGCGCCTTCAACTGGATGTGGTACTTCTGTGAACTACGTCACTTCCCGTGTTTCGCTGTCGCTAGAGTCTAGTTTCATTTGGTACTATTGCAAAGTAGGGGAGAGAGTTTTACAGGTACAATATCCAAGTTTTGGTGGTAATCATTTAAACATGGTGTTTTGTGTTAGGACAAGATATTTTCAGGAAATCTGAATCTCCAACTTTGTCCTCTCAGTGCAAAAATATTTTGTCAATACCCACCTATGTAGGGATAAATGTCACAATGGTTCACTGAATCCTTTGCCAGGCACTAAAGTGTGATTTGCTAACTAGTCATGTAGACATGAACATGGTGGACAAGGTAATAGACTGGAGTGGAACACTGAATGGGAAACAAGTGGAGGGAGTGTATATGCAGACAGGAGAATGTGTCACAGATGGGGCAGGAGTGGGAAACATTGATGATCCAGAATACACATAAGAGTGATAAGTACGTGCACAATTTGTTACATTGAGATTTAACATGCTAAGTAGTGATGTCGCTAACTCTAGATGAATACCTCATTACTGTGGAACTGGTGACATCTACCACACACTGACTGAATTATAAATTTGTTGAATAGTGCTAAAACGGAGGCACAGGAATAAAAATTGATGCCAGAGTTGAAAAACAATTTGAGATGTAATAAACATTGCCAGGTCAGTGCAGACAAGGTATGGGCTCAACTGTGGCACCAGAAATGCACTTACAGCAGGCCTTGTCCCACTGACCTGAGTAACAATTAAGATAGATAGTAAAGAATGCCGTACATATACGTATGGTAGGTTCATAACCACAGGGGTGGGAAGGCTTAAAATATAATTGTTATTTCCCTGATAATGTTTTATTATTGTTTGTTCAACTAATAACTATGTCAGCATGTGGATAGATCCAGGTGAGTGTCCCCCACTGTTCTGCAAGTGACCATGTCCATCCCGCTTCTCAATCTGTCACAGTCTGAGTAATGAAAAAAGGGCACAACAGAAAAAATGACAAAATCTTGACCTGATTGAAACTGACAAAAAGGAGAGAAATTGAGGCAACTAATTAAGCATTTCAGGTCAAGGATCCCCAAGACCTGGCATCCGATGGGAGATGCCCTACCACAACTGCCCTGAAGGGCATTTAAACATTATATCTAAGAAAAGAAATCCACTTTTGTGGAGAAAATGGAGAACAAGTTAAATTGACTGACTCATCCACCAATATTAGACTCTGCTTAGTACAGAGTGTCAGGAGGAGGGTCCATTCCACCAGGATATCAGCTATTATCTGTAAAGCTATACAACCATGTGGTGGGGATGGCTTGTTACCTAAAATAAAGTGCAGTGTTAATCTGATACAATTGATGCAAATGTAGGCAACCAGAGGCATTGGAGTAATCCTGGGAGGAATGAAAGTTAGTGCTCTGCGCTCTTGAGGAGACTACTGTTGTCCTACAGTAACAGTATACTCTGTACAACAGCATGCTGCTGGATAGATGATCGCGGATGGTCACCGAAATGCTTGAACAAGTCTGAAGAAGGATTTTATCCATCAATGAGACTCAAATTACTGATGGTGCCACATTTTCTGGATGAGTTTCTTAATGGATTGCAGCAGTAAGATTTTGGAAATAACTGCTGATATTTATGAAGAAGGAAGTAGGTGAGGTGGGGGCTGCATCCTCTGTCAGAATAAAATTTCAACCACAATGGTTGGTTCAAATGGCTCTGAGCACTATGCGACTTAAATTCTGAGGTCATCAGTCGCCTAGAACTTAGGTTAGTTAGGTTTAATTATTTCTCAGGACATCACACACATCAATGCCTGAGGCAGGATTCGAATCTGCCACCGTAGCAGTCGCTCGGTTCCAGACTGTAGCGCCTAGAACCACACGGCCACTCAAGCCGGTTCAACCACAATTCTCTACATAAATGGACAGTTTTCTTGTGTAGTGACCGCTTATGAGTGAGTCTTTAGCTAGAGAGTAGGAATGGAGTTGATGTTATTGTCAATTTGTGACTGTCACAGCGATTTATTTTCTTATTGTATGTGCAGAGTGTTTTATGTCGAAAAGAACCAGTTTGTCAAAAAGAACCAGTTTGTCAAAAAGAACCAGTTTATGTTGCAGGTGTACCACTTACATGTTCAGCTCATTTTCCTGACAATACTATGTAAATTGGAAAGGAGAGAGAGAGGGGGGGGGGGGGTTGTTAGGGCGCAAAACTGCTACAGTCATTGGTTTTTTACCTTTTCCTAAGTCACAGACCAGGCGCTAAACTGGAAACCAGCAGCACTGGGATTGAAAATAAAAATTTGGGGAAACTCAAAAAGGTGGAGAAACTCAAAAAGGTGGAGAAACTCAAAAAGGTGGGGGAAACTCAAAAAGGTGGGGAAACTCAAAAAGGTGGAGAAACTCAAAAAGGTGGGGAAACTCAAAAAGGTGGGGAAACTCAAAACAGAAGGAAAGCTTAAAAAACCACTGGAGAAGGAGGTTGTTTGTCCCCAAAAGGGGCGTCAACTGACTGCGTTCGAGTTTATTAGTGTCAGTGAGATGACTTCAATCGGCTTAGTGCATGTCATCTGCTAAAATGGAAGATGTATCAGGCGACAACTGTAGACGGGCGCATAATGGAATAAAATAGGGGCACTCAAGTAAAAGGTGTCTCACCATCCACAGTTGAGAGCAGTGGTTACAAAGAGGGGGAGGATCGCCACATAAAAGACGTCGATGGCTAAAAAGACAGTGCCCTAACTGGAGTCTAGTTAAAATTTCCTCCTGAACTCGTCGTCGGAAGGAGGTAGAGGTCCAAGCACAGGGAAGAGCTTTCACGTCCCACGATTTATTATTGGGAAGTGTCAACCAATGTGCGTGCCATAAAAGAGCAACACAACAACATAAAACACTCCGTAGATCAGTGAAGGGAGCCATGCGAATAGCAGGCTGAAGAAGTGAGACTGCAGCCTTGGCTGCTATATCAGCCGCCTCATTTCCACAGATAATGTCCTGGGATCCAGAGGAACGCCTCAGAGACGCACGCCCCCCCCCCTCCCCTCCACCAAGTGGAGGCAGCCCTGAATCCAGTGGACCAGAGGGTGGACTGGGTAGAGAGCTTGGAGACTGAGGAGAGAGCTGAGTGAATCTGAGCATTTAATATACTGTATCCGCTGATGGCGACGGATGTATTTCAGAGCCTGGAGAACAGCATAAGCTCCTCAGTAACAACCGAACACTGGTCGGGAAGCCGAAATCATTTGGTGTTGGGAGTGCCTATATTGTTGGCAACACCCCTAATTATTTTTGAGCCATCAGTGTAAATAAACGTGACATCCTTCATTTGTGGGCATAGCGCAGCAAATGCCTGACGATAAATGAGAGGAGGGGTACCATCCTCGGGAAACTGACAATGGTCACAGAGCAGGCAGGTCTGGGGCCAGAGCCCCTAAGTTGTCAGGAAAGATTTAGGAAAGTGGAAGGAAAGAAAACGTAGCAGTTGACGGAAGCGGACTCCCGGTGGTGGTAGAGAGGAAGGGCGGCCTGCATACCCTCAATCCACGGAGGCGTCGAAAAAAATGTCATGGGCCAGATTAGCAGGCATGGAAGACAGATGGCTAGCATAACGACTTAGGAAAGCTCACCACTTGGATAGCGGAGGTTCAGCAGTCTCAGCATAAAGGCTTTCCACAGGGCTGGTGTAAAAAGCTCCAGGCGCTAAATGTAATCCACGGTGGTGGACAGAGTCGAGACGCCGAAGAATAGATGGCCAAGTAAAGGACTAAACTATGCTTCTGTAGTCCAATTTCGAATGCACTAAGGTGCGATAGAGGCAGAGAAGGACCACTTTGTCCGCTCCCCAGGAGGTACCATTCAGGACACGGAGGGTGTTGAGGGATCGCAGACAGTGAGCCGAATGATAGGAAACGTGGGAGGACTAGCACAGTTTTCTGTCAAACATAAGACCCAAGAATTTAGCCTTGTCCGCGAATGGAAGGTTGACAGGACCTAGATGTAAGGAAGGCAGAAGAAACTCCGCACAACGCCAAAAACTGACACAAACGGTCTTACTGGGAGAAAGGCGGAAGCCAGTTTCGATGCTACAAGAGTGGAGGTGATCGAGACATCATTGAAGACGTTGTTCAAGAAGGTTGGTTCGTTGAGAGCTGTAGTAGATCTCAAAATCGTCCTCAAGGAGGGAGCCCAAGACATCGGGAAGGAGACAATCCATAATTGGATTTATGGCGATGGCAAACACAACAACACTTAGCACGGAGCTCTGGGGCATCCCGTTTTCTTGAGAGAAAGTACGGGAGAGTAGTGTTCAGCCGCACTTTAAATGTGCGCTCTGCCATAAATTCACAAAGAAAAAGGGGCAGCTGCCCTCGAAAGCCCCAAGAAAACAGTGTGCGAAGGATGCCTGTCCTCCAAACAGGTATCGCATGCTCACTCCAGATCATAAAAATATTGCCTTGTTTCAATTTTCCTGAGAAAATTGTTCATGATATAAGTGGAGAGAGCAACAAGATGGTCAACGGGCGAACAATGCTTTCGGAAACCGCATTGGGCAGGTTTTAAGACTTTGGGACTCCAGCTACCAGGCTAAACGGCAATTCACTATATGCTCCGTGAGAGAAATGGGGTGATAGCTAGATGGGAGATGTTGTTCCTGTTCCGAAACCTGGAAAGGACAAACAATAGCTTCCCGCCAGCTTCTGGGAAAAGTACTGTTGGTCCAAATTCGATTATAGAGGCAAAGGCGGTAATGCAGACTATGGTATGATAAATGCAGCAACATTTGGATGTGGATACCATCCGGTCCTGGGGCGGAAGAGTGAGAAGAAGAGAGTGCATGTTGGAGTTCCCGCATAGAGAAAACAGTATTATAGCTTTCGCGATTTTAAGAGGAGAAAGCTAGAGCTCGCACTTCCGCTGCACGTTTCTTTGGGAGATGCGACGGGGTCCATTAAGGTATCCTGTACGACAGTGAGCCCAGAGACTGGGGAGAAACTAGGGGCGCCAGATAACCGTCGACTCAGACACCAATCTTCCGAGGAGGGAGTGAAGGTGTTAAATAGCTAGTAAAGAAGTCCCACCTTGCCTTCTTGCTATCGCGGATGACACGACGGCATCGCGCATGGAACTGCTTATAGCGGATACTGTTGGCCAAATTAGGATGGTGCCGAAAAACGCGAAGAGTACGTCGCTACTCACGTATTTCGTCACTGCATGCCTCATTCCACCAAGGAACTGGGGGGCGCCAGGGCTAATCAGAGGTGTGAGGTATTGAACGTTCCGCAGATGTAAGAATAACTTCCGTAATATGAGTGACCTCATCGTCGACGGTGGGAAAGTGACAGTCATTGAATGAATGCCCAAGCCGATTGGACACTTTTTTCATCTCTAGCGACAAACTTACAGTGTCTCGGGCGAATATATGGCAGTTGTGGCTGCAATCTAAGAACACATGGAAAGTGGTCACTCGACTGTGTATCAGCAAGAGAGACCCACTCAAAGTGCCGAGCTAGCGGAACACTACCAAGCGCAAGGTCCAAATGAGAGAAATTTGCCTCAACACTGGGAACCCTACATTTTTGTCTGCCTCCACGACAAACAAGATCTACATGGTGGAAGATGTCTATCAATAGTGAACCGCGCGGATAAGGACGTGGAGATCCCCAACCAGCAAATAGGGGGGCGGAAGCTGACCAAGAAGATGGAGATAAGCTCTTGCCATTGGTGTGGATGATGGAATGTATACAGTACAAAGAGAGAAGGTGTATCCAGGAAGGGAAAGATGGAGAGTAACAGCTTGGAAGGAACTGTTTAAGGGGATTTGGTGATAATGGAGAGTATCATGCAGAAGAATCATGAGGCCTCCATGTGCTGGAGTGCCTTCAACAGAGGGGAGATCAAATCGGACTGACTGAAAATGAGGGAAAACAAAGTGATCGTGGGGACGCAGCTTTGTTTCCTGAAGACAGATGATGACCAGCGAGTAGAATCGTAAGAGGATCGACAATTCATCCCGATTGGCTCGAATGCTGTGGATATTCCAATGGATAATGGACATAGGGTGGACAGGAAAGGTAAGAATGTGACCAAGGTTGCCCTAAACTCAACGACTGCTCAGAGCCGGTGCATGGACCGGCATTCAGGTTGTTCGGGAGCAGCTCCTGCCACCAGCGATCGGCCAGTTGATCAGCCGCCAGCAGTGCGTCTTGGCAACACAGAAAATGGCCTAGGGTGGTTACCGCCAGGTGGTGCTGTGGATGAGACAAGCTGTGGCGGAGAAGGAGAGGAACTAGGTTTCTTATTAGCCTTCTTGGAAACAGGTCGTTGAGATGAGGGAGGAATCGGTGGTTTTGAAGTCTGGGGACGTAAAAAATCTTCACGAGTGGGCTCTTTTTTGGAAGTCTGGGTGTCCGATTTTGGGGCTCGTGATTTAGCTGAACCCAATGAAGGGTGAGCCATAGAGTGAGCAGGTGATAGTGGGGAGGTTGAACAGGCTATCTTTGCGTTGGCCGATCTGACGACCGCGGCAGTAAAGGTGAGATCACAAGTCTGCGTGGCTGCCTCCTTTGTAGGCCAAGGAGAGGCAAGGACAGTGCTGTATTTACGTGTGTGAGGCACAGTGGGCTTTAGACTGGCAAATAACTTTCGAGGTTGTCACCTTTGCCCCATTTTCAGACACGAACGGCTCATTCAGGAAATCTCTAGAGGAAGCAGTGTGGTCACCAATACAGTTGATGCAACTGACACCAATAGCAACGCGTAGGATTTGGGATGTAAAGGCGAACGGAAATTATCTAATAGCCCGCTTTTATGCTCGATGGAAGTTGAAATGTCAAGAAGACAGTATGGGTTGGAACGAAGTCCTTGTCAACACTTTTCATGACTCGATGTACAGCCGTTACGCCCTGGTCAGACAGGTAGTTTTGAATTTCCTCGTCAGACAATCCGTCGAGGGAGCGTGTATAATCCACCCCACATGATGAATTTAAAGTGTGGTGTGCTTACACCTGGACAGGGAAGATGTGTAGCATTGAAGTACGCAGCATTTTTGTGCCTGAGGGCACTGACTGTTTGTAACAACAAGGTGCCATTTCGTAACTGGGAACAAGACTTTACAAGACCTGCAATTGCATCGACACCTTTACGAATAATGAAAGGGTTGACTGTGGAGAAGTCTTGACCTTCGTCCGTCTGAGAAACAACAAGGAACTATGGCACTGAGGGAAGAATTGTCCATGGCTGAGACTCGTCTAGCTTTCGCTTATGAACAGAAATTGTACATGAAACCATTGCCAAGGTATCGCCCATGATTACCGGCGTCTTTGATGGTGCGCTCCTTCCTCATGAGGGCCCTCTCTGAGGGCACTCCCGCCTTAGATCATCCCGTCTTAGGTGATTGTTCACACCTCAGGTCACACCTCCCGAGAAACAGACCGGAGGGACCAATCGGCACTTTCGGAAGGTATCAGCTCGGGTAATCACCCCTCCCTGGGCCTGGCCGTTACCTGGGGATACGTAGGCCTACGTGTCGTACCTGTCTACCCGGGGCGGGGAATTATGCATTACCCCATCACTGGCTACCCATGGGAATGCGTGGTTCGGCCTTCAGACACGCACAGGGAGGAAAGAAAAAGAAAGGGAGGAACAAAGGAAAGGAAAGAAGAGAGGTCTCAAACGCCAAAACGGAGAAGAGGGTAAAGAGAAGAGGTAAGAAAAAGAGAAGGACAAAGGAAGTACAGAGACTTGCAAGCAGAGAAAGTGAAGAAGAGAGACTGTTTTACAGTTTCAAGCATCCGTCTCTGGACGTAGGCACTAAACATACTCCCAGAGGGAAGGGAAGGGAAGTGGCGATGGTGGGGGGGAGGGGGGAGGGGAGGGAAGATGGAATATGGGAGATGGGAGATGGGGAAGGATGTGGAAAAGGTAGGTTTGCAGCCTGGAAAGGAAAGAGGGCCACACTAGCTCGGGGTCCCGTGCTCGCTCGCACGTATCTTCAAAAGAGTTCTGGACCCCCAGTGGGGGTGGGGGTGCAAGTGGAGAAATAAGAGATCAGTCTCAAAACAATTGATGAGCTAAACTAGAGACACAATTGGTAACTGTACAGGGTACGTATTACTCTCACCACCTGAAGAACCTAAAAACTGTCTCCAATTTAAAGTCACTCAGTCTTACACATACAATAACGAGCCTTTCACATAACACGTACCCCACCACAACAAATACAAAAGTCCCTGCATTACTAAGAAGCTCTGTGGTGTACAAGACATGCAGAGATTGATTAAAAAATGCTTTTCAGAAAGAAACGAAGCTGTATTTTAAAGGATGCAGTCTAGCTTTTTTAATTCTTCTGGGATTTGAAATATACCACAAAACATTTCAGTATTACTACCTATCTTAGGGCAATTTTCTAAAGCTATACAAGTATATTTCAAGAAACATAGTTATGTGTGCACACAATAAAAATGCACTCACATTCAGAAAAAATACAACAACTTGTCCATATTCAGAGGACATGCACATTAGTATGTTCTGTCGAAATGATCAGCATTTGAACTATGTCAGCCTGTGGGTTCAACACTGACATCATGGTACAACACCAACTACCAGTAAAATGTCGTGCAGCTCTCTTTGTCACTATAAACCGGAAGTAATGGATCAGTGTGACTTTAGATGATGTATGGTGAACTGTACTGTCAAATCAGTGACTTTTAAGCAGGTCACGTCATTGGCACAAGAGAATGTGATTTACGTATCCAGGAAGTTGCTTCTTGTGTGGCACAAAGTACTTTGGTAGGGCAACGGATGTGAGCAGAATGGTTCGCAAAATCTTGTAGAACATGACAAGATGGGTCAGGTTGCACTATACAGACCACACACCAAGAAGATAGACTCCTCATCCAAATAGCATTGCAGGTCAAATCTGCATCCTCCTCAGCTCTGGCACTGTTATGGAACAGTGTAAACGATCTTACACTATCAGGGATGACAGTCCAGTGCCATTTGTTAAGGCATCTGTTGCATGTGGATCATCAACTTCTCCACCTACCTTTGAAACATGTGCAGAAACATATTAGATGGCAATGGTGTATGGAACATTGTCACTGGGGACACAAATGGAATCAAATAGGGATATCTGATAAATCCATGGTCTGTGTTTGAAAATGGTGGCCTTATTTTGGTTTGCTGCAGACAGGGAGAGCAGCATCACAGTGACTGCATTCTCACAGGACACACAGGACTCAAGACCTTATGGTATGCAGTGCTATTGGGTAGAACCAAAAATCACAGTTGGTGTGTATTCAGGGTACTGTGACCAGTGTGATCCAAGCAAATGACATTCTGCGACCTATAGGCGTTGTGATGTAACAAAATAAAAGTGAGGTTGTTATTCAATGGAAAAGTTGGAATTTGAGATTTCGCTTACTGTTTTATCAATCACAATTGGCGTAAGAATCATGGATTGACCATTGTCATAAAATATTGCATTATGAAATGTGAATAGTCTTTAACTGCAGTTTCGCGTGGCTTGAAGCAGTCACGGCTAGCGTGCTATTGGTTAAGAAATTGCATTATCGTCTTTCTAATTACTTCACGATCGTAGATACGATCATAACCGGTCGCGAAGTTATTCTTATGACAAAACAATTTCCTAACGGACCAGAAAGTTCTTAAGGGCGCAAAAACAACTGTAACATCACACAAAAGGAAATTCGATATTAAAGCTGATGCAATAAGACGATAAAACAGTTTTCTTTTTATCAATGTAACACGCACATTGGACTGCTGATCTTGGTGTCTGTAATCTTAGCAAAATGCATAATTAAAATGAAAATAATACTGAGGAGATGACAGGAATGAGCACTGCTAGATGATTCAGTATGCCCAGAACAAATATTTATTATAACTAAAACATATATCGTACCTTAAGCTTAGTACTACATTGACGGTAGGTTTTTATGTCCGTTTCATGTCCATTGAGCGCTCTTTTATATAGCCATTGTCCTTTTGAGTCACCCGTGCATCGTCACGATAAGTTATAACAGTTTTTTTTTTTTTTTTTACACTTCACTCAAACTTAGACGTAACATGTTTTTATACATTTAGTAAAAGTTAGATCAGACTGCCACAAATCTGCGGCCGTCTTACTTAAGAAAAACAGTACAAGAGTTTAGCGCTCAAGGCTTCATTTGTTCTCCAGCAAACAAAATAGTGAAGGATCGCATATCTATCCGTATTTTTCTGTTTATGTTGCCGCCGAAAGACGACGAATTACTTTATTTAGGAAATTCCACCGTCGCTATGCGACGCCTTATTATACGTTAATCATTCTTTATAAACAAGTATTTGCCTTCTGGCTGAAAGTATTAACTATTTGCTGTGTTAATGAAGCCAAAAATAGCGAATATCACAGCGTACCTTATCTGCACAACTCCCCAGACGCCACTTTTCAGCAAGACAATGTGTAACCACATGCTGCCCAAGTGCTTGTTTGGTGACAGAAACACTAAATATTTTATGAAGCCTTATATCAAGCAAAACCTGGCTCATTTTTAAATTATAATCATTTGGTGAAAATTATTCAAAAAGTGTACTTTATACACCACTGACATCTACAACAATATATAAACCACCACACCTTAATACAACACACAAAAGTAGCACTGTATTGATACCACTGATAAATTGATTTCACTGGACATGACAATATTTTTTTCCCCCTTCATTTTTTACTACGTTTATAGAAGGCAGCTGTAGAGGTATGAGGTAGACTATCCAGTTTGTTGGTGTATGTTATCTTTGTCCACAACAGCGTATGAAGCTGCAGTCATCACAAACCCTGCACCAAAAATCAAGTGACACTGTTTTGAATAATGATTCCATACTTGAATCTGATGTCATTTCTGAGAAGGATTCATAGGTATTGTTTCACAAATTTTCTGGTTTCAGGAAATAAAGTATTCTGAACCCACGAATTCATTTTCCATTTTGTATTCTGTTGTTCATGAAAACACATCCCACATCCCACTGTCGAGACACTGGACCAATTCTTCAAACATTTCATGTCTGAAAGCTTTGTAGTTTTCCCTTGCCAACAGAAACTATACAAAAATCTGTTTGGTTTCTTATTAGTATTGATAACTATTGTCTGTTTTCCTTGTACAGATATATATAATTCATTAATGTTTCCAAATATATATGTCAAAAAGAAAGTACTAACAACGAAGACATCACTTAAACTGTCTTAATCTGAAAGAAATGACAAGTTATAAAATCTTGTAATTCAGCTCTCTGTTTGAATAATCTTGTGGCGGCAGCACCGTCCAACGCACGAAGGGCCGAACTACGGCACTGCCGACACAAGTAGGGGCAGCTGTACCGTTACGCAGAATTCCGGCAACGGTGCGTGGCGCACCGGACCGCAGGGGGACAAAAGCAGGCGGACAGTGCGAGCTAGTCGACGCGGCGCGACGCACGCCTCCCTGTTCTCGCGCCGCGGACCACGTGCGTCGAGGCAGCGTGACTCCGCCGTAAATGCGTACGCGCGGTCGTAAACGCAGTCGCCGTTCCGCAGTGTGCACCGTACTGTTAAAATGTCTTTCGCCCCCAGTCGCGCCAGGAGCAGAACATTCAGTGACGCGGCCTTTTGTCTCTCTCGGTCCACGCGGTCGCGCCACGGCTCGTCACTGGGGTGTACACCCTCCGGGATCGGTGACCGACCCGTGCCGCCAGTGCAACGCACCTGTACGGACGGACATTAGCGACGAATGGTATTTGTCATTTATCGTAACGGTAGGAAGAATAAATGTGTCCTGTCCCGAAACTGCTTTAGTCGTTTTTTTGTCACTTAAGTCTCTCCCTTGAGTACAGTGCGTGGGCGCGGCGATAGAGCCGGTTCACTGCACGTGAGTGACTGTAAGCGGAGATACCACACGTTCCCGCTTCACTGGTGACCCCGACGTGATCTGAGGCTAAAAAAAAAAACACTTGGTGACGAACGTTCGTCGGTACGAGAGACATGGAACCGCGAGTAGACTTGCGCGTATACGCCCGCGCCGAACAGTGCTCCGTAGCAAAATATTTTTTTAAGTAACTTTTTTTTGTATTGTTTTTGGGCGCGTATGTTTTGATCGCGGACTGCTTAGTGTTCTTCTTTTTTCGCGTGTTCCCCTTGTCGTGTTATTTTCACTGTGTACTTTCCTCTTGTACGAGGATTCGACTCTGAACTAAGATGGCGACATTAAAGGAGTTGCAAAAGACTATCGAAGAACTGCTCGCACGCAACACGAGGCTAGAGAGTGAGCTACGAGCACGGACTACGCGCTGGGACGCCGCGCAGCCACAGACAGCTCGGGACAATGTTGGCGCGCAAATCCCCGCCACACCGACGCCTCCTGCGGCCGCCGGAACGCCGACGAGCGCTGGACGGGCATTGATCACGCTGCCTCCCTTTTGGCCGCGCGACCCTGTAATGTGGTTCAGCCAAGTTGAGGCGGTATTTATGAGCAACCACGTGACCTGCGACCTGGCGAAATTTGGGCACGTAGTGAGCCAGCTGGACCAGAACTACGCGGCCGAAGTGCGGGATATAATCACCGCCCCGCCGACGCAGTCGAGCTACAAACGGCTCGAGGAAGAGCTGATCCGGCAGATTCCATCGTCCGAGGAACGAGTGCACCAACTACTGCGGCAAGAGGAATGCGGCGATCGGAGGCCCTCGCAGTTCCTGCGCCACTTGCGGAGCCTCGCGCAGTCCGATATGGTGCCAGATTCGCTGTTACGCATTTTTTTTCTCTTCTTCTTTTGTTTTTCACTAGCTGCTTATATTTTATAACCCACCATCTAATTTCTTATGGTGGGTCGTATGTTGCCACTTAGCCACTGTGACTGGGTCCGGGGTCCGTGTCCTGCAACGTGGAGGCGGGCTCTATTTGTTTAGATCCATTTGATATCCTTTCTTTTTGTGTGTGTGCAGCATTAGAAAAACTTGTAACTAATACAAAATCAAGTAAGATATTAATAAACAAAACGAAATTAAATATTTAGAAAGAAGGAAGGGAGAGAACTGAATAGAGAAGGGATAGGTATAATATTGCTCGTCACCTGGTTGTGGGCAGCAGCCCGGGTCTTGGAATGACCCTCAAGACGCTGGCCGTCGCTCACCGTGCCTTTAACATCTACCATCCTAAAAACTATCTTAGAGTGCGTTAAAGCTAGAAACTAAGACTAAGACCTCCATGTCCAGCCTGCTAAACTATTTACGATGTACAATAGAGAGGTAACTGATTTTGTGCTTGGCTCAAAGTTGCTAATGAAAGGGTACTTGCGGTAAAAGTAATAAGGTAATGACATAACGGTTTGTGTTGAGCCTACCAGGCTCCTAGTAGAGTACATCAGGCGCAAGCACCTCCCGGCCCCGCCGACAACACGACCTGAACGGTGGTTTTCCCGATCTACCATAGGTATCCGTCGGGTTGGGCTGAAAAGAGAGGAACCACAATTAAGATCCTTCCATCCAGGATGTGCGCCGCCTCTTACCAGGGGGCGTAGATCCCTTGAAGAGGTGCCTAACTTTAAGCTTCAGATCAGAAGTTATTAGTGTAGTGGAGGTTGAGGTATAGGCTGTGTAGGTTGGTTGTACGAACAGTTCACGCTGAGCCAACGATACTTACAATGATACGTGGTGTGGCAGTTAGCACCTTCTGGCCCCGCCAACAACACAGCCTGAACGGTGGTTTTCCCCGATCTACCATTGGTATCCGTTGGGTTGGGCTCAAAAGAGAGGGACCACAATTAAGATCCTTCCATCCAGACTGTGCGCTGCCTCTTAACGGAAGGCGTAGGTCCCTTGAAGAGGTACCCAGCTTTAAGCTCTTATTAGACATGGAGATGCTGTTAACTATTTACATATAAGGTGCAATCTGTTTTTAGGATTTTGTGTGACTTGTGCACCTCTTGTCGGTTGTTCCACTCTGTTCTTTGAATCTGACTTGGTTGACACTATGGATCATCCACGCTGGACGCTTCAATATCTGTGTTGGTGCCCTGGTCTGTATCTGTTTCTTCTTCATCACTCGTGGTGCTAATCATATCTGTGTCCCCCTGGGCTAGTCTTTTTATGTTTGTGTCCCCGATTTTGACTATTGGGTTCCTGCGCAGGATACCCTTTAGCAATGTATAAGTTGTTTTGTTTCCTGCTATCTTTAATTGATCATCTGTGCACCATTGGGTTATTGTCCTAAGTGTTCCATTGGCTCTTTCTTCTAGCTGGGCACAGTTGTTTGCTGAAACTACGACGAGTAGATCATCAGCATAAGCGACAACTCCATCTGTGAGGATGTGCTCCTCTAGTAACTGAAGGAGTGGTTCTATAACTATGTCCCAGAAGATGGGGCCACAGATCGACCGTTGTGGACAGCCTTTTGTAATTCGTTTAATCACTTTCTGGTTGTCCATTTGCCAAACGACCGTTCTGTCTCTGCAGTAGTCCATGAAACTATTATACAGAGACTCCGGTACCTGCAGTTGTCTGAGCCTCGTGAACAAGGCCGGCCACCAGAGGTTGTCGAAGGCACCTGAATGTCTATCATAATTGCAAGTGTGTATTTGGAGGGTGTGTCGTGTACTTTTTGGAGTGCTCTGTTAATTGTGTCGTCTATCGATTTCCGTTCCCTGAAGCCATATTGGTGTGGTGTCAGTCCCCGTAGTTTGCGGTGTGCTTGTAGTCTTTTGCAGAGTAGTTTTTCTTGTACTTTACCGAGTGTATTGATAAGGCAAATTGGTCTGTATGGCTTGGGGTCTGATGGGTCTTTGTCTGGAGCCTTTTTGATGATAACCGCCTTCGAGGTCTTCCACACTGCAGGCACACGGCCCAGCAAGGCCCTGCATCGTTTAACAACGTTGTGAGAAACGGGGTGATCTGCGGTGCAATTTGTTTCAGTTCCTCAGAATGGATACCATCCGGTCCAGGCGCCTTTTTGTTTTAGAGTTCTGAGATCGCTGTCGCCACTTCTTCTTGCGCAAATGGACAGGTGACGGTTGGTGTGGTGTATACTGTGTCTATTTCGTGTCTCAGTGCTGCATGTTGTGGTGTGACTGTGTCTGCGATGTCGTCGGGCAGGAGTTTGCTCAGCAGCAACTCCGCTGTGCATCTCCAGCCCTTAGTCATCTCACCATCCTCCTGTCGCAGAGTTCCCAGAACCAGTGGGCTCTTAATTTTCTCTGTCACGATTTTGTATGGTTCCCCCCAAATGTTTAGTTGTGTTTGTGCTGCTACATGGCTGTTCCAATTGTCTTTCCTGGTCTTATTCAGCTCAAGTTTATATTTGTCCTTAGCAAGCCGGTAGTCGTGTAGTCGTAATTGTCTTTCTGTATCTGAAATTGCTCGTTGGTAAAGCTTACGTTTACGTTTTGAATCTTGTTTGAGTCGTGTTAATTGTGTAGTGCAGGGAATGTTTTGGTGTTTTGTCATTCTTTGTGTGGATATGCAGGTGTTCTGTGTGTGTGTGGTGATATCTGTCAGCATGTGTGCTCTGTAATCAACACTGCCGCTGATGTCTTGCGGTATGTGCTCATGTATTTTTTGTCTGACCCTGTCCCAGTCTGTGTTGTCAAATAATAGTCTTTTTGGTAGGGTTTCTATGTTGACATTTGGTGTACCACTTAAGGTTAGTGTGATAATGTTGTGGTCGCTAGCAGTGGTCTGGTCATGTACGGTGCAGTCTCGTACGTGGTTGATGGCGGCATTATTAACGAGGGCGATGTCTATGTTTGATGAATGACCGTTGTGTCCGATGTGAGTCGGGTGATGTTCTTCCTTGTTGAGTACGTGTAGTCTGTTTTGTTAGATGATCTCATTTATTATTCTACCTCTGTCGTCAGTTCTGTCTGAATACCACAGGGTTGATCTGGTATTTATGTCTGCACAGATGAGAAGTTTTTTGTTGCCAGCGTATTGCGCAACATCTCTGATAAGGTCTGCGTATGGTTTGATGCAATGACAGAATTGGACGTACAGTGACGCGAAGATCCAAGTATTCCCCTTGTGTGTGACTTCAACTGTAACCAGGTGCTTGGAACAGAGTTCTGTGATTTTGACTGGATGTATTTCTTTGTTTAGGATTATGACAGATGCCACGCAGCCTGTCCCCTCCGCAACTGTCACCGCACTTGGAGGAAAGTTGGGGATATGCCCTTGTCTAGTGTAGGGCTCCTCTATGCACAGAATGTCACTTTTTAGTTCACATAGAACCCATGGGAGCTCCAGATTTACAAGTATATTCCGCATAGCATTAAGCTGTGCTATTAGCAGTTTGGGTGTTTAACGGTGGCGTAGCACTTGCTGCCAGTTTGACTGTAATCGAAATATGTTCTCCCACGAGCCTTTACGTGATCCTTGTAAAGCTTGTCCATATCGAATGGTTCCTCCCTGCGGGCGCACACCTGCATGAGCAGATCTAGTAGGCTGTCTGGATCTGTTGGAATATTCTCCGTTTTGAGAATCAGTCTATCGGTTTTCTCCAATGTACGGAAACAAACAGATTTGCCGTACGGGTGTAGGGTGCGGATGAGCATCCGCTGTGCCATCTCTAAGATGTCTCTTGCTGTGCACCTCTGCGGTGGGTGCTGGATTGGCTTCCTCGTTGGTTGTTGTGGAGGTTTCCTTGGGCGTCGGCATTGAGGTTGTTGGTTGAGGGGCTGCGAAGTTGTTGGTACCATCAGGGGTATGCACTTTCGTATCACTAGGTTTTGAGGCAGCCTGCGACTGCCGCGATTGGTCGTCACACGCTTTCATTTTCTTGACTCTCTTAGGCTGTTTGAGTTTTCTATGCGGTTTTAGTTTCCTAAAGGCTGTGATGATTCGTTTGTTTTTTGTGTGTGTTTCGTTTGTGCAGTCTTGATGTGTATCAGATGTGTTGGTTGTTTGCGCCTCCATTCTACATTGATTTGATGTGATTTGGTTCCCTCTTGACTGCTCTTCTACGCTATCTGTGACGGACATAACAGTTTTTGGAATGTTATTCGCACTGTCGCCTCTATTGCCAGACCCTCCGCAGACTTTTGTTGCGGTTGTTGCTGCGGCTTTTTGTGTGGCATTCGTGGTGTCTGTTGGCGCTGTGGCCTGTTCAAGGTCGGTATTATGGTTTCGAATATCATTGTTATGAACACTACAATCTCTGGCGTAAGGGTAATAATAGACGTCGTCTTCTTCCTCTGTCAGTGAGTCAGAGAGAGTTAGTTTGCGTTTGATTTGATTACAGTCTGAGATGTCTGATTTGTCCATGTATTCCGTTTTGGCTCCAGTTGTGCTGGCTTGCGTTACGGTTGTGTTTAGCACCGTTGTGTTCAAGGTCTCACCTTGTATGAATTTGATTGGTTTGATGCGTCCTTCGCATTTTGTAGTGTTGTATGTGTGTCGTTGTGCTGGAGTGGATGGGTGATCTTAAGTCGTTAGCAACGCTGTTTTGTGCAGTTGGTTTGGTTGGTCATGTGTGGTATGGTTTTCTGGTCTGTCGGTATCAGGACTTCAGGACTTGGGGTTATCATGTCTATTCTCAGTAGTTCGTCTTCGAGTTCGTCTATCCTGTCCATAAGGATCGTCTGGAATGTCATCCAGTACATTATTTGTCTTTTGATTAGTTAGGCGGCTTCTGGTGACATTTGTCCTGTGAGTGTTAGATCGTCTACGTATTCAGTGATTGCATGATGGCTGTTCTCCAGGTCTGTATTGTGTATCAAGCCTGGAATGTGACCATTGTTGGGGTAGTCGTCAGGTAATAGTTTTTGCCTCTTACGCCAGAGTATTGCATGTAGATGGTTTCTGTGCCTGGTGGATAGTGACTTGTATGATCTTGTTTTTTCAGGGGTTGATTTATGGAGCTTGTTGGTTGACTCAGGGGGATGTTCAGTTGCCATAGTCAGTACTGTCAATTAGTCTATCAAGCAGCTGTTTGTAGGTCTGGCAGACGCCACCCCTGCTCTTATTGCAAATTCAGTTTCTGTTCCTGCACGGAATGCAATCGATGGGCTCTGATGCTCGACAGTCCGCGCATTTGTGGCCCTTTTTACCACACCTCGAACGGGTTGTATCTGTGTCTGCGCAGGCTTTGGTTGTATGGCCAAGGTCACAACAGTTGTAACACTGGCTCACTGAGGTAAAGTCTTTGACAGATAGGGATTGGAAGTCTATGTACACCCTTCCTTTTTTGGTGAGGTACCAATAAATTCTGGGTGTGACTTCCAACACTTGATGGTTGTATCCCTTTCCTTTGGGCCCTGTGCGGAATCTGATTTTCACATCTTTGCCAAATTCATCTTTTGTGAAATCGTCACTGAGATGTTACGCACTATCTGGGTGCGCAGCCTCCCAGCTCAGGTGCAGGCAGTGATAGCCGCACAGACGGAGATGCAGCTGGACGCCGTCACTAACTTGGCCGACAGGGTGCACGACGCGTTGACCACGGCGCCTAGCACCGCGGCTGTGGCAGTTTACGACTCCGTCCCCCCACCTCCGTGGCGGCACGCGCCTCCCGCACCCGCATCGGATGCCGGCCTGCACCAGCTAGTGCAAAACTTGACCGCACAGGTGGCAGCTCTCTCCACGCAAGTCGACTGGTTGGCGCGCTCGCAGCAAGAGGGCAGCACGCGCCACAGCGGCAGCAGACCGGGCGACAGGCGGCGCGGCTCGCGCAGCAGACAACGCAGCAACAGCCGCTCCAACGGTACCCCGCAAACGTCAGAGCACGCACAAAGCGGCTACTGCTGGTACCACGCCCGCTTCGGCAACGACACAACCAGGTGCCGCGCTCCTTGCTCGCACCCAAATACCAGCTGCAACCGGACCTAGGCACACCCGGCTGCAGTGTGATATCGAAGCGTCTGTTTGTTGCGGAACGGGGGGCAGGCGTGAGGTACCTCGTCGACACGGGTCCGGACCTCTCGATATTCCCCTGTTCTATGTTATGAGACCGCAGGCGGGCCGAGGCACTCTGCCTTACAGCGGCGAACAATTCCACAATTAAAACTTACGGCACACACAGCCACAATATAGATCTAGGCCTACGTCGCATGTTCTCGTGGACTTTTACTGTGGCGGACGTCAATGAGCCGATCCTGGGCGCAGACTTTCTCGGCCACTACGGGCTGGTAGCTGACATCGCAAACGGCCAGCTCATCGACGTGACAACGAATTTAAAGGTAGCGGATCAGCGCCGGCAGGCTGCATACTATAGTGTTAAACCCTTGAAGTGCCCTGGACCATATGCTGACATCCTCGAACAATTCCCCGACCTCACCCTCCCAGCCGGTGCACCGAGATACATCAAACATTCGACGGTGCACCACATAATAACCACACCCGGACCCCCCACATCGTGTCGCCCACGTCGACTCGCGCCTGACAGACTCGCAGCAGCAAAGGCAGAGTTCGAGGCCATGCTGCGGCAAGGCATCGTGCGACCATCAAGCAGCCCATGATCATCGGCGTTGCATTTAGTGCCCAAAAACGACAATTCGTGGTGATCGTGTGGGGATTATTGCGCCCTTAATTCGCGAACGGTGCCGGACCGATTCCCAGTCCCCCACCTTCAAGACGTCAGCTACACCTTGGCGGGCTGCGCGGTGTTCAGCAAGATAGACTGCGCAAAGGCGTACACCCAAATTCAGGTGGCGCCCGAAGACATTGAAAAAACAGCCATCGTAACGCCCTTTGGGCTTTTCGAAAGCCTGTTTATGACTTTCGGTCTTCGGAATGCTGCCCAGACTTGGCAGTGGTACCTGGATGGCGTCTTGCGAAGCTTGCCATTTTGTTTCGCGTACCTCGACGACATCCTGGTGTATTCCAAGTCGCCCAAACTCCACCGCCGCCACTTAACGACCGTCTTTCAGCGCCTGAGTGAAGCCGACATCGTTATTAACCCTGCTAAATGCGAGTTCGGTGTGACGGAAATCGAGTTCCTCGGCCATTTAATTACGCCCACCGGATCGACACCGCTACCAGAGAAAGTGAAAGCAATACTGAACATGCCGCATCAGCAGGCGCACAAAGAATTATGACGTTACCTCGGCATGTTGAACTTTTATCGTCGACACCTGCCCAACGCCGCAGCTGTGCAAGAGCCGCTGACTAAGGCGTTACAAGGTCCTACCTCAAAAGGAAAGACCCTCGTGAATTGGACAGACGCAATGGAGCAGAGCTTCACGGACTCAAAAAGGAATCTCGTGGAAGCGACGCTGCTCGCGCACCCGGTTCATGACGCGGACTTAGCAGTAGTCGTGGGCGCCAGCCAGACCGCCATCGGCGCGGCGTTACAACAGCGCGTCGGCGGGAGTTGGCAGCCTCTCGGTTTTTTCTCTAAAAAGCTTTCCGATTCGCAACGTGCTTGGAGCGCTTATGACCGAGAGTTGCTTGCGGTGTACGCGGCGGTGAAATACTTCCGACCGTCCATAGAAGCCCGACAATTCGTCATTTTTACCGACCACAAACCCATTACCCACGCGTTCGTGAACAACCACACTAAGTGTTCACCACACCAACTCCAGCAGTTACAGTACGTGTCACAATTCACGACAAACATCCGACACATTATGGGGATAGACAATATCGTCACCGATTGCTTGTCCCGAGCGTGTGCTGTTATTTCACCCCCTGTGAACTTCGAGGACATGGCCCAAGTACAGGAGAGTGTCGAAGAACTGCACCGCTTCCGTCACGACACTTCCAGCGGCCTGCAACTGGAGCTGGCGCCTGTCCCCGGCTCCGCACGGAAGATTTGGTGTGACACCTCAACCGGCACGCACCGACCGTTCCTCCCGGAGAAATTCCGGCGCAGTGCCTTCGACCGTGTCCACGGACTGTCACACCCCGGCACCAACACCACTGCGACACTCCAAGCTGCGAGTTTCGTCTGGCACGGTCTTCAGAAGGACTGTCGCGAATGGGCGCGCAGTTGCACCGCATGTCAGTGCACCAAAGTCGGGAGGCACACCCACGCACCCGTGGGCACCTTCCCAGATGCGACACACCGATTTGCGCACGTTCACGTGGATCTCGTCGGCCTGCTTCCTCTCTCACAAGGCAAGCGGTACCTCCTAACTATGGTGGACCGCTTCACTCGCTGGCCGGAAGCGATGCCCGTCGCGGACATCACAGCCGAGACCGTCGCCACCGCATTCGTCGACACCTGGGTGGCACGCTTCGGATGTCCCAGTCACGTGACAACTGACCGCGGCCGCCAGTTTGACTGCGCGTTGTTTATGCACATCGCCAGACTGTGTGGCACCCAGTTACACAGGACAACCAGCTACCATCCGGCGTCGAATGGCATGGTCGAACAGTTCCACAGGACTCTCAAAGCTGCTCTAACCTGCCACGACACCTCATGGCCAGAGGCGATCCCACTGGTGCTGCTCGGCCTGCGAGTCACGCCAAAGGAGGAGATCGGCACGTCACCTGCCGACCTCGTATACGGGCAATTTCTGACAATCCTGGACAATTTTGTCGAAGATGTAAGGCTCCCACGCAACGCCGTGGCACCCACACTGGCAGAACGTCTGCGCACTCACACGGCCGGCCTCCGAGTGCACGCACCGACACGGCATGGCACCGGGAAGATATTCGTCCATGCCGACCTGCAGCACTGCACACACGTCATGTTGCGTACCGACGCAGTACAGCGACCTCTCCGACCGCCCTACAGTGGACCACACCGCGTGATCGCCCGAGGAGACAAAACGCTGGTCATCAAGTACAACGGGAAGCTGTCGACAGTGTCAGTCGACCGCGTCAAACCAGCCTACGTCTTGCCCACTCCGTCAGCCACGCATTTCTTCGATCCGGCAGAAGATCTGATCACGGACGACACTCCCTCTGCCAGCGGTCCAGACGGATCCCACACCCGGAGCCGCCAGTGACGCACAGCTGCAGCCTGCTGTCATCGCGCCACCACGTGCGCCTCCCACCACCACACCCAGGCAGCTGGCACGGCCGTCTGGACCGCGCCCACCACAGGCGCACCAGTCGCCCCCACTGCAGCCGCCAGCAGACTACATCACGTGTGCCGGCTGCCGCGTCCAATTCAAACGGCCGTGGTGCGTCGCCAGAGCGCCACGACACCCAAACCCGCAATTATGCGCCTGAGCCGCCGAACGCTGTCAGAATCCGGCGCACACGAGCCGCCGTCCGCTGTAGAGACCCGGCCTCCAGCTGCAAGTGCTTTCGGCCGGTAACTCCAGTCGAGCCCCGGACACTGTCTCCTGCGTTCGTCACAGCTCCTGGACCCGCGTTCGTATCGCTTTGCCTCCGCCCCGTCAGGCGTTCAGGCCGGATCGGCATCCGCGCCAGTTTACCGCATTCGCTTCGCCGTCCAGCTCTGGACATCGCGCTCCACACCGCCCGGCTTGTCCGTAGCAGCTCCCGGACCCGCGTTCGAGTTCTGACGGTACCACACTCACGCAAGTGCCTTTGAGACGTCTCCACCAATGACCTGCAACGCGCGCCTTTACGCGCATTGCTACGGACAGTTGCAGCCAGTGCCTGCTGCCGCTGTCACTAGCCGACAGCGTGAGGACACGCCTGCCGCATGCTCGCCGGTCCGGCGCGCTGACGTCACGGGCCGCCGTCCTTCCAACGCCGCACTGCCATCACGCAGCGCGCGAACTTTAAACACATGTGCGCCACCGAACGATTGCCGCGTTTTCACAGCTACGGATCTCCGCTCTCCAAGGGGGGATCTGTGTGGCGGCAGCACCGTCCAATGCACAAAGGGCTGAACTACGGCACTGCCGACACAAGTAGGGGCAGCTCTACCGTTACGCCGAATTCTGGCAATGGTGCGTGGCACACCGGACCGCAGGGGGACAAAAGCAGGCGGACAGTGCGAGCTAGTCGACGCGATGCGACACACGTCTCTCCGTTCTCCCGCCGTGAACCACATGCATTGAGTCAACGTAACTCCGCCGTAAATGCGTACGCACGGTCGTAAATGCAGTCGCCGTTCCGTAGTGTGCACCGTACTGTTAAAGTGTCTTTCACTACTTCGCGGACGTTACAGCGCCCCTGGTCGCGCCAGGAGCAGAACATTCAGTGACGCGGCCTTTTGCCTTGCTCGGTCCACGCGGTCGCGCCACGGCTCGTCACTGGGGTGTACACCCTCCGGGATCGGTGATGGAGCCGTGCCGCCAGTGCAACGCACCTGTACGGACGGACATTAGCGACGAATGGTATTTGCCATTTATTGTAACGGTAGGAAGAATAAATGTGTCCTGTCCCGAAACTGCTTTAGTCGTTTTTTTGTCACCAAGCCTCTCCCTTGAGTATAGTGCATGGGCATGGCGATAGAGCCGGTTCACTGCACATGAGTGACTGTAAGCGGAGATACCACACGTTCCCGTTTCAATCTCATGAAAGGCTTGCTCCAAGGTAACCATCTAATCCCCTGTGTTAGCTCCCATAATGTTTACACAATAGTGAGGTAACTGGCACTGAATAGGTCATTATTTAACATAATTTATTACTTTTACTGCTTCATCAAGTACCAATTTAGGATTTATCATCATCATCATCATCATCATCATCATCATCATCATGAGTGCTTCTCTATGCAGGATAGATTGGCTGGAACTGAATTTTGGTGCCTTATTTTCTATTCTTGATAAAATTCCTGCTGTTTACCAATCATTGCCTTGGTCCCCAACTGCAGAAAAATTGATACAATCATTCAAATAGAGATGGTTTATTTCAAATAGTTGATGATCATGTTAAAAACTTCACGATAGAGATAGAGTACACCGCTGTGTGCATGCATAGTGATGAGTATCAAATCACAAAATACCTAATCATACAACCTAAATACTTTTGTTTGTAGTTTATTGTAGATGTATTATACTGCTTGTCACCTCATTTTCAACTACTACACACTGAGAGAAAGAGTAACTTTTGTAAACGGTTGGATTGACATTACATTATGGCACTCCAGCCAAAGATGCTACTGTTTGTCGTTGGGTTCGCACAGGTCGTGTTTCCACACGGTCTGCAACTTGACCTGTCTTCTTTATGGTACATAGCAATCTGTCTTCTCCTACATTGTTGATATTCCTACCTTGAGCTTCCACTGTTTCATTACATTTATAAGAGTTGTTCTCACAGTGTGTGACACGACTATGTGCTCGACATGTTTTTGGCGAAGCCCTCACAGTCTGAAAGCTCTGCAAAGAACACTTTGAATATTGTCAATTTACACTATCTGTCATTCAGCCTCAGAGCAGCAAAGAAAGGAGTAGATTGTACATGTCTATATCAATACATAATGTAAATCATAGTCCCCTGCCGCAGTTTCTATTTGATTAGTCTCAATCTCAGAAACTATTACACAGATTTTCATATGGCTTTCACTAATAAACAATCACGTGGAATTCTTTGCTTATATTTTATCACCACTGATGACGAGCTTGTAGTACATGTGCTATTATCTGATCCATATTTTTTTGTGTTTGGAATGACATCTCCTGGCAGCAGTAGCATGTAAAAGTTGCTCAGATACTGAGGAAGTGGTGTCTCTCAGGAGAAGCAGCACACAGCTGATGCAACTGCAAATAGCAACCTAGCTCGACCAGGCTTGGTGGGCTAACAGAGCATGTGCTCAGAAAGTGAAAAGTTGTGGAATTGACTGTGACTCTGAGCACAGACTTTTCAGTTTGCTTTTTAACCTCATATTCACACTTCAAATATTTCGATATTTGCCTGAAGCAGCAAACGGTTCAGATTCTGCTTTGAACTGTACATATCCTTTGCCAGTGGGATAGGTCAGGGAGGTCACAATGTGCTGCACAATAATTACTGCTAGAATCTATGCATTCATCTGTATCTTCTTCTTCTATATATAATATAAATTAAAGTCCTGCACTGCACTTTTCTGTCTGTAAGTGAAGACTAATATCAGTAACTATTGAATGAATTGTGATATGGCTTACACTAATAGATAGACTCAATCATGTGGAAGGTTTGGGTATATAATTATTACTGCTACGTCACACATGTCTTTAAGCTATAAATGCTTAGTGCAATTGGGGTGGGTTTCTATTTCAGCTACAAAAATCTTTACTACATTTCTTAAATCACTATGTGGTCAGACATTGTAATTAATTTCAAACAGCAAATAATATTTCATATGCTTGACAACATTTATACCTATGAAGAATTTCTGAATGATAATCAGATGAATTTTCTCTGGTGTTTTGGCAGATATCAGCAGTTTCATTTTTTCAATGTGAACATGGAGTCAACTGCAATAAATACTGATGATCATGTCTTTCAAGAGACACACATGGTCTTCACGAAGCATACTTATCTTTACAAACAAAACACTTTCTGAAACAGTATTTTAATTGCACGTGTCATAGTGCAGTTCTCATTTACTCTAGCATGATACTCATTTTATCAGTTGATATTGAGAAACACAGAATAACCAATACTCCTGCAGTGACTGCTACTGGAATGCACCAGTGCTGCTGAATCAGTACACTTGGGCAGTACTGTTACTGCTGGAGTAGTGGTTATTCTCTGTGTGTCACTGTCCCCACTAATACATATCAATTAAAAGAATATCACACTAGACCAATTTGAGATGCTCTATAGAATAGGCTTGTAAATTTCCACTTAAAAAAAATTTGTTTGACACTTTCCAACAACACTGAATGTTGCCCAAAAGATACAGTTTGTTTCCTTTTACAATCAGCATTATTTGTTTCAGCCGCTTGCAGCACCACAGTGAAAAAAAAAAAAAAAAAAAAAAGAACGGGAACATCTGCTGAAACATGTATGACAACCCCTGGGGGAGACACCTGGAATACATCTTAGATGGAACAAATTCAAATTATTGCAAGGGAATAAAGATAGCTTAAGATAATTTACTAAAATTTCAAAATCATGCTGACCATGGCAGTTACAGTTCACAGAAAATGCAAATAACTAGCAAACTCACTTAACCACATGCCAATTGCGCTGGCTCTATGAATACAAAGCCAGGAAGATACTATACGGAGCAGAGCAGAGTAGTGCAGTATTGAACCCACCAAGGGGTGGTGCCACACCAACATGTGAGCCCTGGGCAGTGCGCAAAGGCTCATGGCCCTCTGGCCTCTCGCCTGGCACAGCAGCAAAGGCCTCCCTGGGCGTGGACACTTTGTCATAGAATGGTAGAAAGGGTGTCTCTTTGCCATTTTCAAACCTCAGCACATTTTTGCTGAGGTCTATGCAGCACTGCAGATGGAAAAGCTCAGTTAGTGGTGGGACTCCACACTGTGTGACCAGTATTCTTAGGCTCATATTTATTTAGAAATAGGAGGGATTTCTGGAGAAATGATTCAGTTCCATCAAGTAGGAGCTTCAAGCTACCTATCCTCCTGGAGGGGAAGCACCTCTCATTCGCTCCAGCTGTCAGTTCTCCCATTATTTAAGAGATTGGGCTGACTCTCTCATTAATATGTTATTTGATTGAGAACAATTAACAATTCTGTACTTTCAAAAATTTGTTTTGTCATGGTCTAATGTCAACAGAGAGTTTGAGTGTAGAAATTGGCAACTACACCGCAACAGAGGAACTGGTGTGTCCTCCAGTTAGCAAAAAGGGAGTCAGTGACCACCGTTCAGAATTTCACACACACTTTCACTGAGAGCCACACTCCTGGTACCGATAGTTTTGAAGTCAGTCTTCCATGCCAGAGGAAAATGTCAATCACATTTGAACTGTATAGTGAAGTACACAGAAATTGACACGTCTAGCAAGTTTTGATACATTTCATGAACAGCAGTATCCAAAATACTGTGTAAATGTTCACACTTTAAATCTTGCAGATTGCAGCTGGTCCAGGTACTAATGCTGTGAGATTATGCTGCAAGATATGACTTTGCACTGAGATGTTGGCAAGCACAGACAATGATGACACAAAAGATATTTTTTCTATTTTTTTGATGAAGCAATGTTTCACTCTAACAGTGGAGTCAATCTGCATAAGATCAAATTTTTGGGAACACCAAATCCCCATTTATCCACCAAATAAGCAAGATTTGCAAAATTTCAAAGTTTCTGTAGTGTCAAGTGAAAATATTTATGGCCCCTTCTTTTTCATGGAGAGAACTTCCATAGACATATGTTACCATTATTTGATTCTTTTAGTGATTCAGCCTCAATTGCAAGAAGAATCCAACAACTTCACCCCATAATTAGGTAGTGCAACTCCCCACTTCCTCTCAGCTGCACATTTACCTGGGCAATGACTCTGCCACACTGTGGTGGTGGTGATGGTTTGTGATGCACATGGCCATGATGGTTACCAGGCTGAATCACTTGTGTAGTTTTTATGGTTTTACAGTGTAGTAGAGAGCTCTGAGAAAGGGTATTGGTTGCAAAATGTGGAATAGATTTTTTACAAGAGAGGTAATACATAAAACATACCTGAAAATTAAAAGCTAAGTTTTAGAACTTCTTTCCTTGTGTGTTATCCACCATCTTGAAAACCCTACCAAGAAATGGCACTTAAATCAGTTTTTCCACAATAACTCTCTTCTAGTGTGTTTTAGGTAAAAGAATGCAATCATCAATTTTTAAGGTCATTGAATTCCCTGCAAGTTTCATATACAACATGTTGGAAATTTCAGACAGCTACCAAGAGCTCTGAAAACTACTTCCAGGAATTCAAAATGTGAGATATGTCAGTAACTGAATAACTTTTTTTGGTGTTGTTTTGAGCTCCATGTTCAGTAACTGATGTTAAAGAAATGTAAATCCTCTAAGTTTCATACAAAACATTTGTTGGTACTCCCTACCCATCCAGAGAAATGTTGCATTAACAATTTTAGTGAAAACAAACTCTAAGCATCTTGAGTCAAAAAGATACCACTCATGGGATTGGGGTTATTTCTGGAGAATACATATACTTACATTTCAACAAAATACAGTTAAAATATGCATTAAGCTTTATTTTAATGATATATCCAATAAGTTGATGAATTTTCAACTTCTGTTTTGGCTCAGATCTAGTTCATTGTACTGGTTGAAGTAAAGATATGTATGAGTACAAAGTGAATTAGTGAACTCATCTTCTCCCATGTTGATTTCAACATTTGGTGCATTACGAAATGTTTTGAATCCACAATGAACACATACATTGCAGTTCTGCAAATCCACAATAAATAGGTACAGTGCAGTTCTGCTTTTTGGCAACTGTATTTGTTGCTGCAAGACTTATTGCATGGGCATGAAATTTCATGAATCTCATGAACTAGATGTATACACAGGGTTTTTCAAAAAGGACTTTACAACTTTAAAAATTCATCTAAATCTGTTGAAAGAAGGTATAGAGATGGGTTTAGTGCTAGTTTGTAGGGAAATACAGCAAGTTCTTTTACCTTAAACTGAAGATAATTTATGTGGCTTCCATTTGTTATGCTGCACACATCCCATTGGAAGTCATTTTTTTCACAGACTCACTGTGGCAGTGCAGGTGTAACTTGCTCAGTGGTGGTGTAAATACTTGCTGTAAGTTCAGGTATAAAAGCCAGCACAGGAGGTACAAACACAACTTTTTTATGAGGATTTATCAGGGAGATTGAGTGGCATCAGGTCTGGGAAATGTGGGGCCATACAATTGGTGCATCACAGCCAATTAATTGGTCTGAAAAGCAGTCACTGAGAGAATCCCAGACATCAGCCAGGTAGAAGCATGGTGCACCATCTTACATGAAGTAAACATTTCATTCTTGGCCATCCTCATCGATTTGTGGTATCAAAAATTGTTTTAACATATACAGGTACACTATCCCATTGATGGTTCTCTCATGGAAAAAAGGGGCTGTATGCTTTGATCTTGCTCAATGCACAAAAAATATTCTGTTTAGGACTATCACAAACATATTGCAATGTTTGATGTGGATTTTCACTTGCCCAAATCCCAATATCTAACTTTTTACCGTTTCTTGTAATTTTTTTGTAATTTTCACAGCCTCATATCTCAGTAGCTGTCTCAAATTTTCCAGAATGTTATGTATGACACTCTCAGGAAATTCAAAACTCTCTAAAACTGATAATGGCATATTTTTGCCAAAATGCACTGGAAACGAGTTACTGAGGAAACACAGAAAATGTGCCATTTCTTACTGACATCTGCAAGATGCAGATAAAATACAAGGGGAGAATATTTAAAGCTTTTATTTATCAGAACATATAGCACATATAACAGACCTGAAAATCAAAACGACTCGACCTCTTGCAATTTACTGGGTTATTATGTGAACGAAGGTATGTATCCCATCCCAGCCAAATTCTTCACAATTATGATACTGAACTGCAGCTGCAGGTGTGTCACCCCTGACACGTCACATTAGGTGGAGACCCCAAAAGCCCTCAAGACGTATGACCCGGTACATCATCCCAGATGGCGAGTGTTCATCTGAGATGAGGATACCTCTAGGATTGCCCCAGGTGAAGTGCAATATATGCATAGACAATCTGACAGAGCTTGCAGCAATCTGTGACCATTTGTTGTTGATGCTGTTGTATATTTTGATGCTGTTGTATATTGGAAAGAATCATTTACTGCCTGCAGGAGGCACTGTTGTAAGTTCTATTTCATGTAATGCATTGCAGTTTGCTCTAAATGTGAAAAAAATGTAAGTTAGTGCAGATGAGCAGGAAAACAATTGTATAATATTTGAATTCATTGTTAGTGGTATGCTGCTTGACTTGGTTATGTCAAACAAATATCTAGGCATAATGTTGCAAAGCAATACAAAATGGAACCAGCATGTACGAAAGACTCCCCACCAGGGAAGAAGTTAAGGAATTCAGAAGTACACCACTAGATTTGTTACCAGTAGGTCCAATCGACATTTGAGTATTATATAAATGCTCCATGAACTCTAATGGGAATCCCTAGAGAGAAGACAGCACTCTTTTTGCTAAACACTGTGGAGGCGTTTTAAGAAACCGGCACTTGTAGCTGGCTGCAGGAAGATCCTATCACCATCAATGTACATTTTGCATAGCAAGTGGGAAGACAACATAACAAATTGGTGCGCATATGGAGGCATATAGACAGTTTTGTTCCCCTCACTCATTTTGTGAGTGGAACTGGAAAAGAAATGACTGTTAGTGGTACAAGGTACACACAGTCATGCATCATACAGTGGCTTGCAGAGTATGTAAGTAACTAAGTACAAACAGACACACAAACGAACACAAACATACACACAAAATTCGAGCTTTCGCAACCCCCAGTTGCTTCGTCAGGAAAGAGGGAAGGAGAGGGAAAGACAAAAGGATGTGGGTTTTAAGGGAGAGGGTAAGGAGTCATTCCAATCCCGGGAGCAGAAAGACTTACCTTAGGGGGAAAAAAGGACAGGTATACACTCGCGCACACACACATATCCATCCACACATATACAGACACAAGCAGACATATTTAAAGACCTGTGTGTGTGAGTGTATACAAAATTCTAATTTTGTGTGTATGCTTGTGCGTCTATCGATGTGCCAGCGCTTCCGCCCGGCAAGCCACATCATCCTTGTTTATATATATATACAGTTATAATAGAAGGAAACATTCCATGAAGGAAAAATATACCTAAAAACAAAGATGATGCGACCCACCAAACGAAAGCGCCGGCAGGTCAACAGACACACAAACGAACACAAACATACACACAAAATTCAAGCTTTCGCAACAAACTGTTGCCTCATCAGGAAAGAGGGAAGGAGAGGGAAAGACGAAAGGATGTGGGTTTTAAGGGAGAGGGTAAGGAGTCATTCCAGTCCCGGGAGCGGAAAGACTTACCTTAGGGGGAAAAAAGGACGGGTATACACTCGCACACACACACATATCCATCCACACATATACAGACACAAGCAGACATATTTAAAGACAAAGAGTATGGGCAGAGATGTCAGTCGAGGCAGAAGTGCAGAGGCAAAGATGTTGTTGAATGACAGGTGAGGTATGAGTGGCGGCAACTTGAAATTAGAGGAGATTGAGGCCTGGTGGATAACGGGAAGAGAGGATATATTGAAGAGCAAGTTCCCATCTCCGGAGTTCAGATAGGTTGGTGTTAGTAGGAAGTATCCAGATAACCAGGACGGTGTAACACTGCGCCAAGATGTGCTGGTCGTGCACCAAGGCATGTTTAGCCACAGGGTGATCCTCATTACCAACAAACACTGTCTGCCTGTGTCCATTCATGCGAATGGACAGTTTGTTGCTGGTCATTCCCACATAGAATGCATCACAGTGTAGGCAGGTCAGTTGGTAGATCACGTGGGTGCTTTCACACGTGGCTCTGCCTTTGATTGTGTACACCTTCCGGGTTACAGGACTGGAGTAGGTGGTGGTGGGAGGGTGCATGGGACAGGTTTTACACTGGGGGCGGTTACAAGGGTAGGAGCCAGAGGGTAGGGAAGGTGGTTTGGGGATTTCATCGGGATGAACTAAGAGGTTACGAAGGTTAGGTGGACGGCGGAAAGACACTCTTCGTGGAGTGGGGAGGATTTCATGAAGGATGGATCTCATTTCAGGGCAGGATTTGAGGAAGTCGTATCCCTGCTGGAGAGCCACATTCAGAATCTGATCCAGTCCCGGAAAGTATCCTGTCACAAGTGGGGCACTTTTGTGGTTCTTCTGTGGGAGGTTCTGGGTTTGAGAGGATGAGGAAGTGGCTCTGGTTATTTGCTTCTGTACCAGGTCGGGAGGGTAGTTGCGGGATGCGAAAGCTGTTGTCAGGTTGTTGGTGTAATGCTTCAGGGATTCCGGACCGGAGCAGATTCGTTTGCCACGAAGACCTAGGCTGTAGGGAAGGGACCGTTTGATGTGGAATGGGTGGCAGCTGTCGTAATGGAGGTACTGTTGCTTGTTGGTGGGTTTGATGTGGACGGACATGTGAAGCTGGCCATTGGACAGGTGAAGGTCAACATCAAGGAAAGTGGCATGGGATTTGGCGTAGGACCAGGTGAATCTATTCAGAGCATCCTCCTACAGGCCAACCGCCAATTAGAACAGCATGCCACCCTTCACCTCAAAAAACTATCCAATCTCTTGGTTTCCCACCTCCGGAATGGCAACTCACTCACCCTTCACAACCTTTCCAGCAAACCTCAACCACCTCTCATTTCACACAAACCCAGTCTCTCCCATCTACTCAATCTCCCACTTCCAGCTCCACTGCCTCCAAAACCTCAACATTCTGATCAACACAATCTGCCACCACAATATCCTAACTCAGTAGTTAACCTTTCCTCCAAACCTCTCTCCCAATCCGAAACCTCTGTCCTATCCAAAGGCCTCACCTTCAGCCCCACTCCCAGATTCAACCAAACAGCCCTCGTCAAAGATTTACTGTCCTACACTCGTACTCTCTGCTGGAAGTATCACTTTGCCATGAAGAAAAATGATCCTAATCCTACCCCTAATGATCCAACTCCCCAAGACACTATCCAAATTGAACCCTGTCCAATGGCCAGCTTCACATGTCCGTCCACATCAAACCCACCAACAAGCAACAGTACCTCCATTACGACAGCTGCCACCCATTCCACATCAAACGGTCCCTTCCCCACAGCCTAGGTCTTCGTGGCAAACGAATCTGCTCCAGTCCGGAATCCCTGAAGCATTACACCAACAACCTGACAACAGCTTTCGCATCAAGCAACTACCCTCCCGACCTGGTACAGAAGCAAATAACCAGAGCCACTTCCTCATCCTCTCAAACCCAGAACCTCCCACAGAAGAACCACAAAAGTGCCCCACTTGTGACAGGATACTTTCGGGGACTGGATCAGATTCTGAATGTGGCTCTCCAGCAGGGATACGACTTCCTCAAATCCTGCCCTGAAATGAGATCCATCCTTCATGAAATCCTCCCCACTCCACCAAGAGTGTCTTTCCGCCGTCCACCTAACCTTCGTAACCTCTTAGTTCATCCCTATGAAATCCCCAAACCACCTTCCCTACCCTCTGGCTCCTACCCTTGTAACCGTCCCCCGGTGTATAACCTGTCCCATGCACCCTCCCACCACCACCTGCTCCAGTCCTGTAACCCGGTAGGTGTACACAATCAAAGGCAGAGCCACGTGTGAAAGCACCTGTGTGATCTACCAACTGACCTGCCTACACTGTGATGCATTCTATGTGGGAATGACCAGCAACAAACTGTCCATTCGCATGAATGGACACAGGCAGACAGTGTTTGTTGGTAATGAGGATCACCCTGTGGCTAAACATGCCTTGATGCACGACCAGCACATCTTGGCACAGTGTTACACCGTCCGGGTTATCTGGATACTTCCTACTAACACCAACCTATCTGAACTCCGGAGATGGGAACTTGCTCTTCAATATATCCTCTCTTCCCGTTATCCACCAGGCCTCAATCTCCGCTAATTTCAAGTTGCCGCCACTCATACCTCACCTGTCATTCAACAACATCTTTGCCTCTGCACTTCTGCCTCGACTGACATCTCTGCCCAAACTCTTTGTCTTTAAATATGTCTGCTTGTGTCTGTATATGTGTGGATGGATATGTGTGTGTGCGCGAGTGTATACCCGTCCTTTTTTCCCCCTGAGGTAAGTCTTTCCGCTCCCGGGACTGGAATGACTCCTTACCCTCTCCCTTAAAACCCACATCCTTTCGTCTTTCCCTCTCCTTCCCTCTTTCCTGATGAGGCAACAGTTTGTTGCGAAAGCTTGAATTTTGTGTGTATGTTTGTGTTCGTTTGTGTGTCTGACGACCTGCCGGCGCTTTCGTTTGGTGGGTCGCATCATCTTTGTTTTTAGGTATATTTTTCCTTCGTGGAATGTTTCTTTCTATTATAACCGTATATATATATATATATATATAAACAGGGATGATGTGGCTTGCCGGGCGGGAGCGCTGGCACATCGATAGACGCACAAGCATACACACAAAATTAGAATTTTGTATACACTCGCACACACAGGTCTTTAAATATGTCTGCTTGTGTCTGTATATGTGTGGATGGATATGTGTGTGTGTGCGCGAGTGTATACCTGTCCTTTTTTCCCCCGAAGGTAAGTCTTCCTGCTCCCAGGATTGGAATGACTCCTTACCCTCTCCCTTAAAACCCACATCCTTTTGTCTTTCCCTCTCCTTCCCTCTTTCCTGACGAAGCAACCGGGGGTTGCAAAAGCTCGAATTTTGTGTGTATGTTTGTGTTCGTTTGTGTGTCTGTCGACCTGCGAGCACTTTCATTTGGTAAGTCACATCATCTTTGTTTTTAGGTATATTTTTCCTTCGTGGAATGTTTCCTTCTATTATAACCGTATCATTAATTTGAACCCAACAATTACGTTTGTTATTGTCGCCTTTGCATTTCGAAATCTTTCCTGTCGTCTTATTTCTCTTTTTTCTCTTTATTTTCTCTTTCTGTTTTTACCAGTAGTTTCACTTTGTATTCACCTTCCCCTTTTACCGTAATCTACTATACAATTTTATCCCGCCATATATATGCTCAACAATACGTAACCCATTTCCCAACCTTAACCAAAAGATTTCATTTTCCGCTTTCAACCTGCTATAAAATCCACCGTTTCTAGTTCAATAACAGCTGCTTTCACGTATTTAACAACCATTTCGGCTAGTTCTAATAACTTTAACTTTATTCCCACTTCCGTTTTTCGTACATCACTGATCATTTTAGCCGCTCCCCACAGGTTTTAACGTCATTTTTTCTACAATTGTTAGCCCCATTTTCGTAATGTTTCACCACAACACCACTCCTTTAATACGTTTTTTCGAAATTTTCTCGAAATTTTCCCGAATTTCTCCGTCCTTTAACGTGATTTAGCGGCAACACAACCACCTAACCTTTTTGCACATCGCTGTCTACCAACCAAAGTTCACCACAGGATCAACTTAACCAACACTTTTTCGCCTTTTTTCATACCAGATCTCCAATTGCTTTCTAGTTCACCTTTATCTCTCCCCATATATTTCTATCTTTCTTTTTCATTTCAACCTCATGTTAAACTTTCCACCTTCTAATACCATGTCACCCTCACAACACCCCCACAACGACCCCATTAAGTTTTATTTACATTCCCTTCGCAAACATGCCTTCACCCTAGCCAGATTACGCTCACATATTTTATTTTCTCAGACTTGTCTGACATTTGGCATAACCCCCAAAGGCCTCACACTTAAAGTTCCCATCTCTGGCTGCAACCCTTCTTTCCATCAGTCCCCATACCAGTTCCAAACTGAACAATCCATTGCCCTCACCCACCTAATCCTTCACCACACATCAACTCAGCCAATGAACACACCCGTCAACTCCTATCCTTAATAAAAGTCCTCAATCTTTCCTCTCCCACATCCACACCGGCTATTCAGAGCATCCTCCTACAGGCCAACCGCCAATTAGAACAGCATGCCACCCTTCACCTCAAAAACTATCCAACCTCCTGATTTCCCACCTCCGGAATGGCAACTCACTCACCTTTCACAACCTTTCCAGCAAACCTCAACCACCTCTCATTGCACACAAACCCAGTCTCTCCCATCTACTCAATCTCCCACTTCCAGCTCCACTACCTCCAAAACCTCAACATTCCGATCAACACAATCTGCCACCACAATACCCTAATTCAGTAGTTAACCTTTCCTCCAAACCTCTCTCCCAATCCGAAACCTCTGTCCTATCCAAAGGCCTCATCTTCAGCCCCACTCCCAGATTCAACCAAACAGCCCTCGTCAAAGATTTACTGTCCTACACTCGTACTCTCTGCTGGAAGTATCACTTTGCCATGAAGAAAAATGATCCTAATCCTACCCCTAATGATCCAACTCCCCAAGACACTATCCAAATTGAACCCTGTCCAATGGCCAGCTTCACATGTCCGTCCACATCAAACCCACCAACAAGCAACAGTACCTCCATTACGACAGCTGCCACCCATTCCACATCAAACGGTCCCTTCCCTACAGCCTAGGTCTTCGTGGCAAACGAATCTGCTCCAGTCCGGAATCCCTGAAGCATTACACCAACAACCTGACAACAGCTTTCGCATCCCGCAACTACCCTCCCGACCTGGTACAGAAGCAAATAACCAGAGCCACTTCCTCATCCTCTCAAACCCAGAACCTCCCACAGAAGAACCACAAAAGTGCCCCACTTGTGACAGGATACTTTCCGGGACTGGATCAGATTCTGAATGTGGCTCTCCAGCAGGGATACGACTTCCTCAAATCCTGCCCTGAAATGAGATCCATCCTTCATGAAATCCTCCCCACTCCACGAAGAGTGTCTTTCCGCCGTCCACCTAACCTTTATAACCTCTTAGTTCATCCCTATGAAATCCCCAAACCACCTTCCCTACCCTCTGGCTCCTACACTTGTAACCGCCCCCCGGTGTAAAACCTGTCCCATGCACCCTCCCACCACCACCTACTCCAGTCCTGTAACCCGGAAGGTGTACACAATCAAAGGCAGAGCCACGTGTGAAAGCACCCACGTGATCTACCAACTGACCTGCCTACACTGTGATGCATTCTATGTGGGAATGACCAGCAACAAACTGTCCATTCGCATGAATGGACACAGGCAGACAGTGTTTGTTGGTAATGAGGATCACCCTGTGGCTAAACATGCCTTGGTGCACGACCAGCACATCTTGGCGCAGTGTTACACTGTCCGGGTTATCTGGATACTTCCTACTAACACCAACCTATCTCAACTCCGGAGATGGGAACTTGCTCTTCAATATATCCTCTCTTCCCGTTATCCACCAGGCCTCAATCTCCTCTAATTTCAAGGTGCCGCAACTCATACCTCACCTGTCATTCAACAACATCTTTGCCTCTGCACTTCTGCCTTGACTGACATCTCTGCCCATACTCTTTGTCTTTAAATATGTCTGCTTGTGTCTGTATATGTGTGGATGGATATGTGTGTGTGTGCGAGTGTATACCCGTCCTTTTTTCCCCCTAAGGTAAGTCTTTCCGCTCCCGGAACTGGAATGACTCCTTACCCTCTCCCTTAAAACCCACATCCTTTCGTCTTTCCCTCTCCTTCCCTCTTTCCTGATGAGGCAACAGTTTGTTGCGAAAGCTTGAATTTTGTGTGTATGTTTGTGTTCGTTTGTGTGTCTGTCGACCTGCCGGCGCTTTCGTTTGGTGGGTCGCATCATCTTTGTTTTTAGGTATATTTTTCCTTCGTGGAATGTTTCGTTCTATTATAACCGTATATATATATATAAACAAGGATGATGTGGCTTCCTGGGCGGAAGCGCTGGCACATCGATAGACGCACAAGCATACACACAAAATTAGAATTTTGTATACACTCGCACACACAGGTCTTTAAATATGTCTGCTTGTGTCTGTATATGTGTGGATGGATATGTGTGTGTGTGCGTGAGTGTATACCTGTCCTTTTTTCCCCCTAAGGTAAGTCTTTCTGCTCCCGGGATTGGAATGACTCCTTACCCTCTCCCTTAAAACCCACATCCTTTTGTCTTTCCCTCTCCTTCCCTCTTTCCTGACGAAGCAACCGGGGGTTGCGAAAGCTCGAATTTTGTGTGTATGTTTGTGTTCGTTTGTGTGTCTGTCGACCTGCCAGCACTTTCATTTGGTAAGTCACATCATCTTTGTTTTTAGGTATATTTTTCCTTTGTGGAATGTTTCCTTCTATTATAACAAAGTACAAATGTTTCCAAAGAAGAACAGAGAGGGTAGAGAATGGCTAACCATGTGTTTTCTCAATGCTATGTTCTATTTGTGTGTGCAATAAAAAGTACAAGTTTGTAAAGAGCACTTTCATCATTTCACAGCTTAAAACATTATGGTTTTAGATCTAGTTTCATTTGAAACATTTTTCCTAAAACCAAGTGGACATTTGTTTTGTAACGAGAGAAGTAGCTCGAAAAAAAACATGATTGCAATGATGAAAGTCCTGGAAGGTATATTTCTGAGTGAATATTTGTCAGAATATGTAAGACTGAGGAAATTCTTCAGAAGTTTTTCACATAACTTAGCTGCAGTTTCCCAAATTTTAAGTAAACAAAAAAATCATTCAAAAAATCAGGATTCTATCATTCACAATTCAACCATGAGCAGACAATGACAAAATTGTATTTACATAATCTAATTTTTTTACTTTAGTCAACGGTTTTGTCCCATTCTTATTCGTTTTTCAAAAATACTGATAATTGTAACTACAAATTACAACTTGAGTAGTTTGTTCAGAATGCATCACTGCTGACACATGCTAGTGATGGATTTGTTTTCTGCTCACCTTTCTAAATAAATGTGAAGCCATTTAACTCACTTAGAAGATGGAATTATTACAGACCAGAAAATGTAGCATAAGATTTTGGCCAAATTCAGAACAATTCACATTTTTAGCAAAATATACACACAATTTTATTTGTCTGAATGATTAACTGTCCTAGTTTGAAAAGTTGTCAAGCTACATGTCTGAAGACAAGGTCTTAGTAGATTGCAATTTACTGTTAAAATAAGTGGTAATTGGAGAACTCTTTGACTTGAGTGTTTGCTTCTGCATAGATTTCTAAAGGTTCTTTCTGATGTGGTATTTTGTTCTCTTCTTTTGGTTTTCTTTAAGCTTTCAACAAATTAATGTTTCTATTGGGAAGCAGTGGCATTTTCCTGCTGGAAATCAGACTGCTTCTACAATTTAAAGTGTTTCTCAGTATCATTACTCCTTGGGAATTTTAGATTCTGCATAATATTGACTTCCAACTTCCATGGGCAAACATAGCCATGGGATCCGTACATAACAGGACTGACAATGTACTTTGTGTAGCAGTAGAACCAGAAATAACTATCCACATGTTAGGCGAAGATGTTTGGTGTGTTTGCACTACAATTACCTGAAAACAAAACTTGATGACATATTTCAGAGTGTGGTCACTATTAATTGGAAGTTGCCTATGAACATAAATAAATTAGAACTATTACTACCAGAGGGAAGAGGATTGGTGTGGGGAAGAGGATTGGTGTGGGGAAGCAAACCCCACCTCCCTCTCAGAGGACAGCCATCCTATAAGTGTGTGTGTCAGTTTTGTTTCCACAGAAACACACAACAGTCATAGGGATCCCTGATGCCTTCAGGTGGACTTAGGTTTGTTACTGAACTGTGTGACTGACTGGGATAAAGTATCTCCACTCAATCTGAAAGAGCAAATGACAGGTAACACATGACCCAAATCATTAAGTAGTGACTGTATCAATTTTTTCCTGAGGTTGACATTGTTATAAGCAGGGTGCGATTTGTGCTTTTACCAGTGGGGGGGGGGGGGGTGGTTAGTAGAATTATATATGTTACTTGCTTGGACCGTGGCATTACGCATGGTTAAACAGCTATTTATAAATAGATGTTAATGCCGAAATTCACTATTCACCGGTATGAACTATCAGAAAAGCCAACCCTTTTTATATCTTTAAAAGTACATTACAGGTAAAGCTTATTTACAAAATCATCTACATACAGGTACAGATATACGAGGGAATTCAAAAAGTAGAGGCACATTTGTGAAAAGCTGTACTTATTCTGATGATAGAAAACTGAAACATATTAATAGTATTAATAGTAAGACTTATTCAAAACTTTCAGTGTTCGGCTCCACAAATTTAAGTTATATGTAAAGTTTTACTCCAGTGCGTGGAAAATAAACATCCCAGGTTGGGATGCATAAACTAAAACCAGAGGAGGGGATGGTCTGATGCAGAGGGGGGGAAATCCCCCTCATCCCCCCCTGCAAATTGCACACTGGTTATAAGTGAATTAGTTCAGGTCCATTCTGTATCTGTGTCTGATTCAAGTACAATTCAGAACACCTGTCACCTATTAAGTCACCTTAAACTGTTCAAAATTTCAACATTAGCTAGCAGTTAACGTACATTTCTACATTGTTGAGCTGTCCCTCAGCAGAGTCTCCCATCAGATTTTCTGGCTCATATCTTGTATAGACCATTAAACTGCACAGAACTGCCACAGCAACAGAGTGTCAAGTTCACTGATATGTGGTTGCTTTCCTGCACTTTTAATTTGGAAATACTTTTTGCATATGTTATCTTTCTAAATCAAGCTTTGCCATAAGAAGTGCAATAACAGTAACCTGAAATTGGTTGTCTACCAGAAAGAATCATTTATTGCCTGCAGAAGGAAACAGGATGACATTGTTGTAAGTTCTATTTGATGCAATGCATGGCAGTTTGCTCTAAATGTGAAAATATGTAAGTTACGGCAGATGAGCAGGAAAACAATTGTGTAATATTTGCATTCATTTTTTGATATTTATATGCAAGAAATAAAGATGTTTCTAACAATCACTGATAAAACAGTTCTGTTCATCTGGATAGAGTTCACTACAAAATAACATTAGTCAGTTAATTTCACATTCCATGACAGAATTTCCATCTATATTCACACATATCACAAATGAGAATTTTTCAGAGCCCCATGGATTAGTCATTAATAATTTGATGATAATGGTATTTGTACAACAAACAGATAATGTCCAGTGTCCACCACTGATGATGGGTTTTTGTTATTCATGCATAGTGGTTGTAGCTTCAATATTGCAGTTAGTATTGGCTCATTCAAACAAAAGCATTGACAATTTTTGTCACAACTTTCAAAACTTTGAAATATTGTTTAGTTATATAGACTGCATTATTCAAGTCACATTTACACAGGGGAGAGGCTACAGGTTTGGTAATACAGATTCAAAATTAAATACTTTTCTAAAATTACTTATTAATGTGATGTGACATGTCCATGTCGATTCCGCTCTATTTGCCACTGTTACCTTGTAGACGTTCAGTGTGGCACCCCAGACCTGCACAGGCTCCAACTCAAGCAGTTTTCAAATAGCATCACAGGAGGTGTGAATGAGATGCTAGTGTCCAAGCTATAGTGGGGACAGGCAGATAGTGTGCAATAAGAGTTGCGGATCCTGGTATTGTGTGCCTGTATTGTGTGCTTGTGATGAGGAAGGCCCTGTGGTGTGACAAGTAAGATTCCTGCAGTGTGTGAACAGGTATTTTGCCAATCTGTATCAGGATTCTGATAGCCACATCATACACAACATTTGGCTGGCCTTCCCTACAGATAGACTTTTGATGAGCTTACTCTTTGCTGTTTAATGTTGAAAGTGAGGAGTGCTTGTTTTTACTCCTGCCGGTCATTCCCAAGTAAAAGCTGGAACTAGTAGTACAAATTTCAAGCTCCAGATTAGAGCTGTGTTTAATGACATAAACTTATGAATTAAAGAACTGTCAAGACACATGCAGGAGCTATATATAGAGCTTTGTAAAACTTGGCAATTTAAAAAAATTATGAGACTGCTGTGCCACGGTCTGTGCTGCTAAGTGATTTGTTAAATAATACTGTATGCATTAATACCACACTTTTTTCCTGTTTAGAAGTATGTCAGCTATGATTTAAATCTGGTTTGTCAGGTATGCCTAAGGCTACATCATTTTCTAGTGCACAGCAGTGAGAACTGTCAGCTCTGACAGACCAAACCAAGAGCCCAGGTCTGATACATACATTAGTATTAATGTAATAGTGCTTTCCTGTTTAAATTCACTTACTCTGTTATATGCATTCAAACTGAAAATAATCTTAAGGTTTACACTGCTGAGCATCAGTCTTTTATATTGCTTTGTGAATAATTCAAATTAACTGTCTGTCCTTGTTGCATGATAAAATTCAATATTTTGTGTACTTCTCTAATTTGCATTGGATCGGAATGCAGACAGTTGCCTCTGTCTTTAAGGCTTAATATTAAAATCAACTAGTTGCTTTTTGTCGGCGAGCCAACATTTGTGTAAATGTCTTTTGTGTTTTTTAATGTATTTGCTCCCCCCCAGGAACCATGGACCTTGCCGTTGGTGGGGAGGCTTGCGTGCCTCAGCGATACAGATGGCCGTACCGTAGGTACAACCACAACGGAGGGGTATCTGTTGAGAGGCCAGACAAACGTGTGGTTCCTGAAGAGGGGCAGCAGCCTTTTCAGTAGTTGCAAGGGCAACAGTCTGGATGATTGACTGATCTGGCCATGTAACAATTGCTGTGCTGGTACTGCGAACGGCTGAAAGCAAGGGGAAACTACGGCCGTAATTTTTCCCGAGGGCATGCAGCTTTACTGTATGATTAAATGATGATGGCGTCCTCTTGGGTAAAATATTCCGGAGGTAAAATAGTCCCCCATTCGGATCTCCGGGCGGGGACTACTCAAGAGGATGTCGTTATCAGGAGAAAGAAAACTGGCGTCCTACGGATCGGAGCGTGGAATGTCAGATCCCTTAATCGGGCAGGTAGGTTAGAAAATTTAAAAAGGGAAATGGATAGGTTAAAGTTAGATATAGTGGGAATTAGTGAAGTTCGGTGGCAGGAGGAACAAGACTTCTGGTCAGGTGACTACAGGGTTATAAACACAAAGTCAAATAGGGGCAATGCAGGAGTAGGTTTAATAATGAATTGGAAAATAGGAAAGCGGGTAAGCTACTACAAACAGCATAGTGAACGCATTATTGTGGCCAAGATAGACACGAAGCCCACGCCTACTACAGTAGTACAAGTTTATATGCCAACTAGCTCTGCAGATGATGAAGAAATTGAAGAAATGTATGATGATATAAAAGAAATTATTCAGATAGTGAAGGGAGACGAAAATTTAATAGTCATGGGTGACTGGAATTCGAGTGTAGGAAAAGGGAGAGAAGGAAACGTAGTAGGTGAATATGGATTGGGGCTAAGAAATGAAAGAGGAAGCCGCCTGGTAGAATTTTGCACAGAGCACAACTTAATTATAGCTAACACTTGGTTTAAGAATCATGATAGAAGGTTGTATACATGGAAGAACCCTGGAGATACTAAAAGGTATCAGATAGATTATATAATGGTAAGACAGAGATTTAGGAACCAGGTTTTAAATTGTAAGACATTTCCAGGGGCAGATGTTGACTCTGACCACAATCTATTGGTTATGACCTGTAGATTAAAACTGAAGAAACTGCAAAAAGGTGGGAATTTAAGGAGATGGGGCCTAGATAAACTGAAAGATCCAGAGGTTGTACAGAGTTTTAGGGAGAGCATAAGGGAACAATTAACAGGAATGGGGGAAAGAAATACAGTAGAAGAAGAATGGGAAGCTTTGAGGGATGAAGTAGTGAAGGCAGCAGAGGATCAAGTAGGTAAAAAGACCAGGGCTCTTAGAAATCCTTGGGTAACAGAAGAAATATTGAATTTAATTGATGAAAGGAGAAAATATAAAAATCCAGTTAATGAAGCAGGCAAAAAGGAATACAAACGTCTCAAAAATGAGATCGACAGGAAGTGCAAAATGGCTAAGCAGGGATGGCTAGAGGACAAATGTAAGGATGTAGAGGCTTATTTCACTAGGGGTAAGATAGATACTGCCTACAGGAAAATTAAAGAGACCTTTGGAGATAAGAGAACCACTTGTATGAACATCAAGAGCTCAGATGGAAACCCAGTTCTAAGCAAAGAAGGGAAAGCAGAAAGGTGGAAGGAGTATATAGAGGGTCTATACAAGGGCGATGTACTTGAGGACAATATTATGGAAATGGAAGAGGATGTAGATGAAGATGAAATGGGAGATACGATACTGCATGAAGAGTTTGACAGAGCACTGAAAGACCTGAGTCGAAACAAGGCCCCCGGAGTAGACAACATTCCATTGGAACTACTGACGGCCTTGGGAGAGCCAGTCCTGTCAAAACTGTACCATCTGGTGAGCAAGATGTATGAAACAGGCGAAATACCCTCAGACTTCAAGAAGAATATAATAATTCCAATCCCAAAGAAAGCAGGTGTTGACAGATGTGAAAATTACCGAACAATCAGTTTAATAAGTCACAGCTGCAAAATATTAACACGAATTCTTTACAGACGAATGGAAAATCTAGTAGAAGCCGACCTCGGGGAAGATCAGTTTGGATTCCGTAGAAATACTGGAACACGTGAGGCAATACTGACCTTACGACTTATCTTAGAAGAAAGATTAAGGAAAGGCAAACCTACATTTCTAGCATTTGTAGACTTAGAGAAAGCTTTTGACAATGTTGACTGGAATACTCTCTTTCAAATTCTAAAGGTGGCAGGGGTAAAATACAGGGAGCGAAAGGCTATTTACAATTTGTACAGAAACCAGATGGCAGTTATAAGAGTCGAGGGACATGAAAGGGAAGCAGTGGTTGGGAAGGGAGTAAGACAGGGTTGTAGCCTCTCCCCGATGTTATTCAATCTGTATATCGAGCAAGCAGTAAAGGAAACAAAAGAAAAATTCGGAGTAGGTATTAAAATCCATGGGGAAGAAATAAAAACCTTGAGGTTTGCCGATGACATTGTAATTCTGTCAGAGACAGCAAAGGACCTGGAAGTGCAGTTGAACGGAATGGACAGTGTCTTGAAAGGAGGATATAAGATGAACATCAACAAAAGCAAAACGAGGATAATGGAATGTAGTCGAATTAAGTCGGGTGATGCTGAGGGAATTAGATTAGGAAACGAGACACTTAAAGTAGTAAAGGAGTTTTGCTATTTGGGGAGCAAAATAACTGATGATGGTCGAAGTAGAGAAGATATAAAATGTAGACTGGCAATGGCAAGGAAAGCGTTTCTGAAGAAGAGAAATTTGTTAACATCGAGTATAGATTTAAGTGTCAGGAAGTCATTTCTGAAAGTATTTGTATGGAGTGTAGCCATGTATGGAAGTGAAACATGGACAGTAAATAGTTTGGGCAAGAAGAGAATAGAAGCTTTCGAAATGTGGTGCTACAGAAGAATGCTGAAGATTAGATGGGTAGATCACATAACTAATGAGGAAGTATTGAATAGGATTGGGGAGAAGAGAAGTTTGTGGCACAACTTGACCAGAAGAAGGGATCGGTTAGTAGGACATGTTCTGAGGCATCAAGGGATCACCAATTCAGTATTGGAGGGCAACGTGGAGGGTAAAAATTGTAGGGGGAGACCAAGAGATGAATACACTAAGCAGATTCAGAAATTCAGAAGGATGTAGGTTGCAGTAGGTACTGGGAGATGAAGAAGCTTGCACAGGATAGAGTAGCATGGAGAGCTGCATCAAACCAGTCTCAGGACTGAAGACCACAACAACAACAATGTATTTGCTATTTAATTATGTACAATAATATTTTACTTACCTCTAATTTTTTCAACTAATAATTCTAGTGTAGTTCTGAGTATAAAAACTTAGGTTTATTACTTGCTATGTAATAAAAATAATGATTTCTTAAAATTTTTGTTTAGTTTAACTCCTGGTGTGAGGAGCAAAATTTTTTAGAAAGTAAATGGTATTTACTGAGGTAGTTATAAGATTGGTTACTCCTGTCAGTGGGTGCCAGGTGGGAGTAATTCTGTATACAGGGCCTACACATGTGGATAGTTTATGGTCTACTTGCACAAAAAAAACATTTGTTTAACTGTGGCCTACCTTCTTGTATCTTGTAATATATTTTGTGCCAGCTTTTGTTAACCTATTGTTCAAGTACCAATGTTGGAATTGTCCTCATCATTTAATAGATCGTTTGACCTTTGTGTGGTAAGCTACTGAATGAAGATTAAATACCCAAGTCCAATCCACTCAAATGTTTTCCCATTCTCTGTCCTCAACTTCCACACCACAATGTAGCATGCAGTGATTCTGGCAAATGTTTTGGGAGACAAATTCATACTTCAGTATATTTGTCAGTGATAGACAAATATAACTCATTTGTTGAAATTACCCAAGTATTATATCAATAAGACTGATTAGTGGGACTATATTAAATACAAGATTTTAGCATCCCACCCAAGATCCACACTCCATAATTTATTTAAATCTAAAATATGGGAAAATCTCTGCTGCTCAGAATAGGGCAATGTTAGCTCTATATGTGTATAGCAGTAGAAGTAACACTCCTACTTGTATAGACATGTTTACATTACAAAACCAGTTTTTATACCTTCAGTGTTACCTTAGGCCAATAATAATAATAATAATAATAATAATAATAATAACAATAAGATGATGATGATATCAACAAAAACAATCACTGTCTCTAACAGTCATTTGTCATCCACTGCTGGATGTAGATCTCTTTCAAACTTGTAAGATGATAAGTACATAGCAACTCAAAGAACAATTGAACAGGTGAGGAGGATCTCTTACCATATAAACACACCTATGCCCTATATAGGGATGCCAACTTCTACATTACAGGACACAACCTTCTGCTTCTCTCCTTCAACTTTGCCCAGCCAGTTTGTTCATGGCAATCCAGCCCACTATTTATAGTTGTACCATTATTTTATCTAGCAGCAAATGCTCATATTCCCAATTTTGTGCTTTTTTCCATGATGCTAAACTCACCCTCACTGAGTGTCAGCTACACACTTCTGTTCACATTAATCCTACTAACAAAGAACAGCACTCACATTTTGATAGTTACTGTCCAATTTCTGTCAAATATTCCCTTCCATACAACCTCATTATTTGAGACAAACTTACTTGTATTGGTGTGAAGTATCTGCATCTGAAAACACCATTTTCAGCTCAGCCTTCACTGTACATAATCTCTCAGCAGTCTAGTTTACATGCAAACTTCCTGCACCATCATATCCAATCCTGTTACTGCTGGTTTCTCCTAGAAATAATTCGACACATTTCCTAAAATCATGCACTGAAATGAGATCCATTCTGTCTACTATTTTTTCCACCCCACCTAGACTAATTTTTTGTCAGACCCCATGCTCCATCTGCACCAATGTCCCTATCCTATGGCTCCTAATCCTGTGACAGACCCACTGCAACCTCCTACGAAACATGTGCCAGCCTTTAAGTGGCAAAACACACACTAACAAAGAGAGAGCCATCTATGGAACAACATGTCATGGGAAGATTGTTCAGCTTACTGCACTGGTACGATTACAACCTAATCATCAGTTAGGATGAATAGGCATAGACAGATGTGTATTGGCAACATGCACCATTCTGTTGCTAATCTTACTCTGCAATGTGACAGTCGTGAGCTCAGTGCCTGTTTCACCACTTCTCTGCCATCTGGATTCTCACTCCAGAAACCAATTTCTCAAAATTCAGCAGGTGAGAACAACCTTCATAGCATGTACTCTAGTCTCCATCCACCTGGCCTAAAATTTGCATTTACTTTCACTGTTTCAGCATTTTATTTTAGTAACCATCCCTTTTCTTCACTCCATTTTATTTCAAAACGGTTCAAATGGCTCTGAGCACTATGGGACTTAACAGCGATGGTCATCAGTCCCCTAGAACTTAGAACTACTTAAACCTAACTAACCTAAGGACAGCACACAACACTCAGCCAACACGAGGCAGAGAAAATCCCTGACCCCGCCGGGAATCGAACCCGGGAACCCGGGCCATTTTATTTTCTGACCTGTCAGTTTCCTCCCTCCATCCCACACTCCCTTACCACATATAATGTACTTTTGATTCCAATCATTTTAATTTCATCATGATCTTCATCTCACTTATCACCATAAATTCCATCTTTTAAGTTATGAAGATTTCTAATTTCATCTGGTGGAAGTGCCAAAAGTAATTCTTTCCTTCTCATCCCACCCTGTCTCCCCCAACACAGCATATTGGACTACATTTGCATAGTTCTTCGAATTTCCTGGACCTCACCTGCCCTTTCCCTTCATCCCTCTTTCTTTCCCTTCATCCCTTCTGTAAGAAGAATGAGCCACCCACTCCCATAGTGCTCGGAGCCATTTGTGCCACCCACTCCTGTAGTTCACACATCTCCACCTTTATTGCATTTTCTCCTGCTGCTACCTGACAAGTAATTTTATTTATTTTTTATCCATATCAGACTATTTCACTTGGGTCTTTTTCAGATGCTGCACTATGTACATTGTACCCTTTTGTTATTTTATGTAAAATCTTTCCCTACCAAATGTAATCCTTAACATCATTAACTCCCAGTTGTTTATGGGCTTTTAAAAAACCTCACCTTTCTAGCTTTCATCTGACAAACCTGCCTAATGACATTGAGTTGGAAAGACAAGTTGTAACAGTCTTCAACAATATCACAGTTCCACATAACTGAACCATTCACTACTGACGTGTCAGCATTCCCATGCACTAATTATACATCTGTCACCACTGTTTCTACACGAGTTGCATCAAGAATACTGCCAACACTGTGAAATTGTCATTTCATTTGTGCAAATTTTAAGAGACTTCCTGAGTCTCCTACCAGTATGGTTTGATGTATATGGACCAGAGTAGCAAGAGACAATTTGTACCAAGACCCTCCTCCACCCAAATTCTCACTGCCGCCCTAGTCTACCTTAAATTCCCCTTATGCACAAACAGTTGTGCCAACCACTGTACCAAGGTGACAAAGTGGCTAATGCACCTGCCTGGTAAGCATGAGACCCAGGTTTGATCGCTGGCCTTGGTACAAATTGTCACTCGCTGCTTCAGTGTATATAAATAAAACTTTTGTAATTAACACCAGACTTTATTGACAGATTTTCACCATTTGCATTTCCTCATTATAATCAAGGTGTCGAAGTTGTCAGCCTTGGGCAGTTATACAGAGCCTCTGAATTTCATTTTCCATTTCATTTCTGTTTATTTATTTATGGGAATACATAAGTGTCCAGTTTTGTGGTTCATATCATCTCAATAATTAACATTTTATCCTACTGATATCATTAGCCATTAGAGTGCCAATGATGGAGAAGTCAACCTCCAGACTTCTCCAGCCATTACAGCCTCCAGTTACACACTTCCCAGTCTCCGCAGCACATCTCTTGACATCGCCTACCCCATCCCTAACTCCAGTCTGTGTCTTTCCCTGTTCCACCTTTCTATGGGAATCAGCGGAGAACCTTCGTGGCCCATCTCCCACACTTCATCCAGGTCACGTTTTCTGCCCACCTAATTCCCTTTCAGACTCCCACTGCAGTCTCCTCCCTGACCCATATGCATATTTCTCTACAACACCTTGTAATTTCCAGTACACATTTATGCTACTAGCTAAGCAATCCTCAGCTTTTTTAATGCCTTATGAATTATAATCCAGTCTCCATCTGCTCTGAGACTAAACTCACATTTTTGGAGAATATATATAAAGGTAGTTTGTAAAGTTCTTTGAATCACCATGAAAGGTCAGCCCTCGTGCAGCGAGTCATTCATGTGATATTCTTTGGACTGTTGCCAGTAAACATATGTCATATCAGTGTTATTGGAAGGGAGCTGTGGCAGTGATGTGGCTCTGTTGTTCCTGTGTAGTGATTTGTGAAGATTGAAAAAAAGAATCACTGCTTGAATCTCTTTTTTTTAAGTACTTCGTAAAGAAAGGTATGAAAGCAAAGGACATTAATGCCAATTTCCAGAATACACTAGGAGACTAATCCTTAACATTCAACTGTTGCCAAGTGGACAAATGAATTTAAATTTGGTCTGGAGAGCTTAGGTGATGGTCCGCGCAGTGGTTGGCCAAGATGTGTCACTACTCCAGAAATCATTACAAAAGTGCACAAAATGATGACAGCGGATTGCCGGTTGAAAGTGTTTGTAATTCACCACTCTGGATGGATGTCACCTGAAAGGGTATATCACATTTTAACTGAAGAATTAGAAACGAAAAATTATCTGTGAGATGGGTGCCATGACTATTGATGCTGGATCAAAAATGCATGAGAATGGACATATCGGAACAATGTTTGGCCCATTTTAGGAGAAACAAATAAGATATTTGCACCAGTTTGTGATGACAGATTAAAAATTATGTGCACTACTATACCCCAGAGATGAAACAACCTCAAAGCAGTGGAAACATGTTGCTTATCCACCACCAAAGAAAGCAAAGACAATTCCTTCAGAAGTAAGGCCATGGCATCAGTGTTCTGGGATGGGACAAACAATTGCTGGATAATACTATGCTAACCTCCTGGAAAAAAAAAAACATGAGTAAAGGCCAGGTTTAGTAAGGAAGAAAGTCATCTTCCATCAAGATAATGTGCGCCCACACCCATGTGCATCACCATGGCCAAATTACACAAACTAAGGTATGAATTGTTACCACACCCACCTTATTCACCTGATATGGCTCAATCACCTTCCATCTCCGTCCAACAAGAAAAATTTTCAGTTTTGGACAAAGATTCACTTCAAACGAAGAATTGATAGCCGGAGTTGACAAGTATTTTGCAGGCCTGGAGGAAACTCATTTTTGAAATGGGGTCAAGGCACTGGAACATCGGTGGACCAAGAGCATTAATCTACAAGGAGACTACATCAAAAATGTAAAAAAAAAAAGTTTCAGCAATGTAAGTACTTTTTTCCATTCCATACTGATAACTTTTCAAACCGCCCTCTTACAATAAGATACCTCACAATATGTGGAGAATAATTCATTTTAATCTGGGAGAATGACTATGGGATCACAGTAATTGTGCAAGTACCTGAGGAAAAAGATCTGGATACCCTTAAGGAAGATGGAATTAACCACTAGACCTCAAGAGAGGTGGGCCCAGCAGCATAAAAGGAGGTGGGTCGTATCGTGCTATAAGAAGAGAAGCAGCAACAGCAGAATGCGTCAATCGGTGAGCTCTGTGACATCAAGTGTGGACTATTCACTCGATGTGACACAAGTAGCAAATATGTTGGGCACATTTTGACCTTTCTAAAATTGTTCCTTCATAAGTCCACTTCACTGCCACACCACAGACAGCTGACAATGACAATCACAGTTATATGAAGACTACACAGACCAGAACAAAATATAAATTAAATATATCCAGGGCTGCCCTCCTTCCAAAGCAAAACTGACTGCTGAGATAAACACAAATATTACAATCTACACAGAGAACATACAGAAGGATTTTTGTTTATGGCCCAGAAGCTGAGGTGTCTGAGGCTATGCAAACGTGTGCTGTTTAGAATCAAGTTTTCAGAATGAGCATACGGTAGTCCGTTTCGCATCCAACCCCCCCCCCCCCCCCAAAGTGAATAGGTTTGATGTGAAGAGTGTACAAAAAGGCAAAGCAAATTCCCAAATTGTTGCACACTACTTACATAGTGACCTCCCATCCACCGTGTTCATCAATTGCAGAATTTGGCACGATTCCGTCGAGAGATCAAATCCACACAGAAGATACAGGGTGACATTTATTTAACTATATGGAAATCAAATTAGTTACAAACTATGGTGTGCACACACTTTATTCAATATGTAAACATCACTACAGATATTCAGATGTAGGTTATGACATGTTCGGTATGCCTGCCATCATTGGAAATAATGTCGCGCTGATGAATAGCAAAATTCAACATTACCAGTTGAAGTGTCTGAACATTGATGCTGTTGGTGACCTCCTGAATGAATGTTTTCAGATCAGCAATGGTTTTGAGGTTATTGCTGTTTACTTCGTCTTTAATGTAGCCCCACAAAAAGGAGTTGCATATGTTCACATCTGGAGAATATGGTAGCTAATTGAGGTTTGTGCCAGTTGCCTCTGGGTACCCAACAGGTAGAATGTTGTCCCCAAAGTGCTCCTACAGGACATTAAACACTCTCCTGCTTCAATGGGTTCAAGCTCCACCTTCCGTGAACCACATGCCATTGAAATCAGTGTCACTGTGGATTAAGAAGATAAAATCCTCTTCCAAAACCTTAATGTACCAATTGATAGCCACCGTGCCATTCAGGCATATGGTTGGTTGGTTGGTTTAAAGGTGGGAGAAGGGACCAAACTATGAGGTCATTGGTCCCTTGTTGTCAATAAAACAGTGCCACAAGTTTGAGAAGAAAATGTACGAAACATATAACACAAAAAGGGAAAGAAAGGAAAAGCCACAAGAGCGAAGGGAAGGCAACAAACACTAAAAGGAACAAAAGAGGACAAGAAAACAGAGACACACTAGAAACAGAAGAGTAAAACATGAAAGCAGATTACAGTAACCACTGAGCAATGCATTAAAACCTCCACCCTAAATGCACTAGGGTGGAAGACACAGAGGGAAAAGGACATATACTAAAACCTGTTTTCACAGATAAAACATAAAACAAAAGCTGCTGTGGAGGCATTGTCACCCAACACCGAAGGCAGGGTGCTGGCAAAGTTAAAAGCAGAGTAGCTAAAAGTGGGCAGTCCAGCAAGAGGTGGACGACTGTCATTTGGGAGCCACAGTGACATTGAGGTCGGTCCTCACGACGGAGTAGGTAACCGTGCGTTAGCCACATATGGCCAATGTGGAGCCGACAGAGGACAACTGATTCCCTGTGAGAGGCCTGCATGGAAGACATCCACACATTCATAGTGTCCTTAACGACAGACAGTTCGTTGTGCGTGCAGTTATGCCATTACGTCTCCCAAAGCCGGAAAACCCTGTGGTGTAAGACAGAATACAGGTCAGATTCGGAGACTCCTATTTCCAGAAGCAGTTTCCGCGTCGCCTGTTTTGTCGGAATCCCTGGCAACGAGCTTGACGACAGGCTGGCCAGTCCTGGGGCCCCCACAAACATCACGGAACAACGGGACTGTTCAAGGGCATAGATGGACTCCTGAATGTACGCTACCAGAGGGTGGCGAGGGTAGCACTTGTTGATAGCTTGTAGGCTGCTCAATGAGTCAGTTACACAGGAGAAATGACTCACCAGGGCACGAGCGGATGTACTCAAGAGCACGAGATATGGCCGCCAGCGCTGCAGTGAAAACTCTGCAGCCAACTCACAAGGAGTGCTACACAATATGTCCTGCATAAACATATGCGAAGCCTACGTGACCATCAGCCATTGATCTGTTGGTGCAAACCACTTCAGAGCACCGGAACACGTCAAGAATCGAGAGGAAGTGACAGCGGAGAGCAGTGGGGTAACTGAGTCCTTAGGGCCATGCAAAAGGTCCAGACGAAGCTGCGGCCAAGGCATACACCACGGAGGCGTATGTGAACGAGCCGCAAGCAGAGATGGTAAAGGGGAGGACACCAGTTCGCAGAGAAGGGACAGTACGCGAACCGCAATCGTTATCCCCAATCTGGACCGCCAATGCGGGGGAGATGGACTGCCGTGGGTGGGAAAAGGAGACGGTTATTCGGATGCTCAGGGGAACTATGAATGTGTGCTGCATTAATGGCGAGCAGTTGCGCACGTCTGGTCTGCAGTGGAGGGACATCAGCCTCCACCAGTACACTGGTCACCAGACTCGTCCTAAAAGCTCCTATCGCTAATCGAACCCCACAGTGGTGCACACGGTCGAGTAAATTCAATGCTGATGGCGCTGCCGAACCATAAACCACACTCCCACAGTCAATTCGGGATTGGACAAGGGCTCTGTAGAGCTGCTGCAGCGTGCAGCGATCTGCGCCCCAAGTGGTGTTGCTCAGGCAACGAAGGGCATTGAAGTGCTGCCAGCACTTCTGCTTAAGCTGATAAAAATGAGGGAGCCAAGTCAATCGAGTGTCGAAAACCAGTCCTAGGAATTTATATGTCTCCACTACAGAGAGTGGATCATCATTAAGGTAAAGTGCGGGTTTCGGATGAACGGTACGACGCCGACAGAAGTGCATGACACACGACTTTATGGCTGAAAACTGGAAGCATTGGGCTAGAGGCCATGACTACACGTTGTTGATGGCTCCCTGGAGGCGCCGCTCAGCAAAAACAGTACTGGAACAGCAGTATGAAGTGCAGAGGTCATCTGCATACAGAGAAGGTGAGACAGAGGGCCTGACAACTGCTTATAGACCGTTAATGGTCACTAAAAACACACACACACACACACACACTCAATACAGAGCCCTGCGAGACTCCATTTTCCTGAATATGGATGGAACAATGGGAGTCACCAACTCGGACACGGAAAGTACGGAGCGATAAGTTTTGGATAAAAATCGAGAGTGGTCCCTGGAGGCCCCACTCATACCAATGTGGCAAGGATATGATGTTGCCAAGTCGCGTGGTATGCTTTACGTAAGTCAAAAAAGACGGCAATCAGGTGTTGCCATCTGGAAAAGGCTGTTCGGATGGCAGACTTCATGGTCACAAGATTATCAGTGGTAGAGCGACCCTGGAGGAATCCGCCCTGACATGGAGCCAGCAAGCCACGTGACTCCACGACCCAACTCAACTGCCGACATACCATACGTTCCAGCAGGTTACAAAGAACGTTGGTGAGGCTGATGGGTCGATAGCTATCCACATCAAGCGGATTTTTACCGGGTATGAGCACCGGAATGATGGTGCTCTCCCGCCATTGCGATCGAAAGATGCCATCACACCAGATCCGGTTGAAGAAGACGAGAAGATGTTGCTTGTAGTCAGATGAGAGAGGTTTAATCGTGTGGCTGTGGATGCAATCAGGCCCAGGAGCTGTGTCGAGGCAATGTGCGAGGGCACTGAGAAGGTCCCACTCTATAAATGGGGCGTTATAGGATTCACTGCAGCGTGTAGACAATGAGAGGCGTTCCGTTCCAGCCGTCGTTTGAATGTGTGAAAGGCTGGGTGGTAATTCTCTGACGCAGAGGCTCGAGCAAAGTGCTCATTAAAGTGCTCGGCAACCGCGTTTGCGTCAGTACATAACTCTCCATTTATGGTAACACCGGGGACAGCTGGGGCCTGGTACCCGAAAAGAGGTTTGAGTTTTGCCCAGACCTGGGAGAGGTACGTCCCCACCATTGGGTGCCACACGGCACCTTCCCAACAGCCCTCCTTCCGTTGTTTGATAAGGTGGCGAGCACAGGCACGGAGCCGTTTAGAGGCTGTGAGCTGCTCCAGGGAAGGGTGCCGCTTATGCCACAGTAGAGCTCGCCGACGCTCCTTCATTGCTTCAGGGACTTCCAGCGACCACTAAGGGACTGCCTTACACCTTGGGCACCCTAAAGAGAGAGGGATTGTATTATCTGCAGCAGAAACAATTGTGCTAGTCACCTGCTCAACCATCACATCACTGTTACCGTGTGGGGGAGGATTCAGCGGTGATAGCAGAGGTGAAAGTTCCACAGCCCGCCTTGTTCAAAGCCCATCTGGGCAGGCGCTCGTGTGCCTGACGCTGGGGCAGTGACAGGAAGATGGGGAAGTGGTCACTACCACACAGGTCGTCATGTGCTCTCCAGTGGATAGATGGGGGAAATACTGGGCTGCAAATTGATAAATCAATGACCGAGTAACTACCATGAGCCGCACTGAAATGTGTGGCGGCTCCAGTATTTAAGAGGCAGAGGTCGAATTGCGTCAATAAACTTTCGACATCTCTGCCTCGGCCAGTAAGCATGGTACCACCCCACAAGGGGTTATGGGCATTAAAATCGCCCAGAAGTAGGAGAGGTTTAGGGAGCTGATCAATCAGTGCAGCTAATACATTCAGGGGTACTGCACCATCTGGAGGAAGATATACATTGCAGCCAAACTGCATTCTCTCAGTCTTGTAATAACTCTCGCATTCTATGTTGGAGGACAATATGTCTTATCCTGGTAGCAACACACAGAGAAAGACAACAATGTCTTGGAAATTCTGGAAGAAAAAGTTCTGCATTGACTCAGTTTCTTCTTTAAGGATTTTTTGGGCTGATTTTAGCTTGCGAATATACATGTCTATATTTAATATGTTATTTGTACTTGAAAAGTTTTTTCTTCAATGCAATGCATGTCTGGCTAAAGACTGTCATGTCTGTTGTATACATATTCTTTGTATTTACATCCCGTGTTTACATTCTGTGACTAATAATTGTGACGCCAAATGCAGCTAAACACTGTGTATATTTGTGTGTACACATAGTAATGCACATTACGGGAACGGATTTGCTATGGATACCGCGATGGGGTGCACTGCAAGTACCCAAAACGTAACATTTCATTTGATAAACATTTTGTTACCGATAACTAAATTTCCGTCATTTTCGCTAGCCCCATCACCACAGCATTTAACTACACTTGGTCCCCGATATAATGTTCCTGTAACACCTCCATCTCATGAAGAGGCTGCAGTGGCTCGAAAACTAGTGAACAGTACAATATATCTTACGAAAAATAAAGAAAGCGACTGGTTGAATATTTATATCCAGATAACTCGTCAACTCATTACTTAAATTTCTTCAGTAAAAGGTGCCTTAACAAAAAGGCGAGAAACAAGTAATAATTATCAATGAAAGATCTGAAAGGACAGAACAAATTGTAAAATCGATGGTACGGAATACATTACAGTATCTCTATTAGTTAATAAAGACTGAAATAACGGACGCAACGAAAGTTAATTTCATGTCACTCCAGAGATACTACCACAAAAGTAGAAACCAGTTTCACGCAAGTACAAAGTAGTGAAGGTGATGTGCCTACACAAATTCGTAATGAAATAGTCAATATGGACAAAACTGCAAAATAAAGAAAGTGCGGTTGAGCGAAAATCAAGAGTTATGAGCAAAGAGGAGAAATGCAATGTTCGCCGTCGCAAAAATGTCAGAGAATCATGAACAGAGTACCATGAATGTCTACTGCGAGGGCTACTTTAAGAGAATAGAGTATTCAAAACATAGCTGTGCAGAGTCGGAGGTAGTGTGGGAGTTACTGAAGAAACTCCCAGATAATTCGAAACCATACTACGTTGGTAGAAATCATAAAACGATCGATGGCTTCTTGGACAAGGTCGAAGAGTAAGATCGGTGGCGTAAAACATTCAACCAAAGAAGTTTCGGGAACCAAAATGTACGTGAAAGAGGAGGTCGAAATGGGAACCAGATAAATATGATGAGAAAACTTGAGAGGAAAGTTTGCCAGCCGTGGTAGATGTAATTTCAATAATTGTAGAGGGCACAGAGCTGAGGAAAACAAACGTCCACGCAGATTTCGGGGCTGTCGGACGTGCAAACTAGTAACTGCCACAAGAAAAGATGACAGAAAATCCTATAAGAGCGAGGATAAGGGCAGAAAGGTAGAGCATGGTCGAGCTGAATCAAGTTCCATAATAGAGACAATAAAACGGTAACACTGGGTACAAACATATGGATTTAGATAAGAAAAGGTCGTTAGCCCGATAGATTAAACTGAAAATGATCAAATTGAATCAAATGGAATGGGATATAACCACAGGAAGAGAAATATGTATCATAGTCAGAACGAAGGTTTTCCAGAAGTGAAATAGATTTTGATGACATAATCCTATTCTCCGTACACAAACGACAGTTAGAGAAGACTGTCAAAAAGAAGATAATTGTCAAAGGTAAAAATGAAGATGATCCGAGAATAAAAACGATAGACACTCAATCGAATTTTGATGTGTATTGACTGGAAGCAGAAGTCCGCTCGTGATGCAAGCTATTCCGAAAATAGTAGTGACGTCATAAGATGTTTACCCGATGCAATGATAGTACATGAGAACGACAGTGTTTTGGCTGAAGTCGTTTAAAACCTTCAAGATGCAACGTCAACGCAGGATGAAGAGGGAGAATACAAGTATGATCCAGGCTTGCTAAACGAGGATGAAAAACACAATATGAAAAACAGAATGTCTAGGTGACGAAAATAAAACAGAGTTACATCTGGAGAATGATGCAGCTGAGACCAGTAGCGATGACTTTTTTATCTTTCCTCTGGAAGAAATAAGTAATGGAAAGAATTAGTGACCTGTGTGAAGCCAACAATAAAACAATAGAGTTGTTGAAAGATACCATAAATGAAGTTACTGGAATACAACGTGACTCAGGAACAACACTAAATGAAGAGAGTGAAGAGGATCAAGAAGATATGCAACATGTAGAAAGTAGTCAAGAATATAGAAGAGAAGAGGAGGAAAAAGTCCTCCAGATAAACAATGGGCGGTAAGAATAGGACAGTTTTTTTGGAAAGACGTGGCTCTTGAAAAGGATTTGTTATGGAAGAACAAGGAACCCAAATACCAGTAGAGCGAGGAAAACAGGCAAGAGGACACAAAAACCCAAATACCAGTAGATATTTACAGTCGTGGTCTGCATGTTTCGGAAGATAGAGAGCCGAAGATCAGTGCCATTTCCATTGCCGTCTTTTAGATGATCAACGAACAGCCAGGTGTGTAATATGCGCATGTGCAAGGTGTAAAGGCAATATGAGCCACTGGGAAAGTGAGAAAACCGATTAAATATCAAATATTGTTTGCTTTTAAAATATAAAGGCAATCATTTACACACCTATTCTTAGTGGTGCAGGACTTGGGTACGGAAATACTTTTGGGCATTGATTGGCTAACTAAGCAGCAAGTTTTAATTGACTGTGAACAGGAAAACTCTGCGGATTCCTTTTGAAGCTGCCAACAGATTAGAGCGATGTCACTCAACTCGACTGCAGGTAAATCACTTAGGAGTGAATGATGGGCTAGGAGATGGTGTCGAAACTATGATGTTCGAACTATGGTCGAGGATAACAACAAAGAACAGAATTTTAAGCGGCTATTAGTCTTAACTGATAGGATTTCATCAGAACAAAAAGATGCACACATTTAAAATGCTGGTGGTGAATGGACAGTTATTTTCAAATACACATGGAAGGGTAGTAGGTTATGAACGTCACGTGAACGTGGTAGAACATGAACCATTTTTCAGGCGACCTTATGTCAGTCATACATCCAGGAAAGCTGAAATTCTAAAGGATATAGATAAAGTCGCTTTCTACGTTTTAGACCCATTACTCGGGACCTCTGCTAACTTTAGATACATATCAATAGTTGTAGAGCATTTTTCTAATTTAATAAAGCTATTCGCATTGAGGAAAGCAATATATAACAAAATTTCCCTGGACCATTTTGTGATCATAGGTAAACCAGAGTGTTATCCGATCAAGGCACTCAGTTCTGCTCAAAGCTATGGAGAAACTATAAGGAAGATTACTAAAAACAGTTTGTGCATGTGTCTAACTGCCCCCATCATGTTCCTGAGAGAGATTGGGCCATTACTGCCTCGAAATCAACAGATCTTGGTATAAGTATGTGACAGCATTGAAACAACAAAGTGCAGATTTTACACCGAAGAAATATTAAAGATGGAGAAATCAAAAAGTTTTGGGGAAGATTTACTAGATTTTTTCCTTGTAAGAAAATTACTATGGATGAGAAGGTACAACTACTTCAGATCAAGATATCAAAACAAGATAAGATATGATTTGTCAGTCTTATGAATATAAGAAATCTCCAGAGTTCAAAATGTTAATTTAGTCCTCATAAGGCCCATTAAAAATTAAGTGCTATTAATCATGAGATTAGCAAATTCAAATTAATTTGCAACAGAGATTACAAAATTGTAAATAGACCTCACGCTAATGCTTACTTTTTGGAATATCCAGTATCAAGGAAGAGTGAAGGTACCAGTAACGAGGAGTGCAGATTAGTAATTCAAAGACCTAAAAGATAATCTGAAATAAATACGTTTTCAAACTGTGTTACATGAACCGGTTAAACGAGGAATCATTTTGCAGTGGACTTGTAACCAAATAAACTAAGTTCCAATGTAATTTCAAGCAACCACAAAGATCCCTGCGGCTCACTTTGACTATTTGCAGCATATCTTGCAATTTTTAATTTTTAAGGTATTCTCTGACTTCAAATAAAATTAAGTTCTTCGTTGGGTCAGTGTGGATATTATTGATGCAGAACTGGTGTATCAAGTACGACCTCATAGTACTAGTTGATGAGTTTCCCACTGCAGGCAGCAGAAAATAGTGATTCAATGATCAATGAAACAAATAAATAGATAAGTGTAACCCTCATTGTTTTTGGCATATTAGGTAGAGTTTTAAAGAGTTTATTAGGATGAGTATGAAAAGTAAATGCTGGTGGTTACTGTGTTTTACCAGTTTTGAATCATGCTATTCAAGTACAGAGCTAAGCTCAGTGAGCAGAGGACAGAGGCATGCTCGTAATTATAAAACGACAAGACAGCAACAAGAAGGATAAGATTTAAAACAGTAATAGAGGAGGTATTTACACAGTGATGAAAATAGAGTTGGATGTTATGTGTAGCATGGCAAATGCTGAAGTTAGGAAGTTCTTTGCTGAATTCAAAGAGTTAAGACACCACTGAGATGTCGATCTAATTGAAACTGCGTATATTTTTCATTAGGAAACAAGAAGAACCTATGTTGACACAACCATAATTTAATATGAAGTATGTTGAATTTTCATTCATATCTCCTACTGCACTTACAGGTTTTATAATGTTCTGAAAACATTCTATCAAGGTCTCACTGTTCTGCATGGATATATTTCACATGTTTTGAATCTGCCTTACAACAGGTACTATATTCTTCAGAATCCAAAGGTACCACAAAGAGATACCACCACATTCAGTAAATGATGTGGTCTTTAATCGCTGGGACTTTTATTAACAGAGGGCTTAGAAGTGACCATCATTTTCATGTTTGCAACTCAGTGGAGACCATAATATATTTCTTTCTTCAGTAGGGACTCATAAGTATGATCCTAATTCTGTAGGAATTCTTAACTTATATAAAATCAGCTTTACTCTCAAAGCATTTAATATTCTAAAGAGGAATAATGAATTTTTATCAAATAATTTCAGTTAATATGGAAAACGTAAATTGACTATTATGATTAATATGAGTTATTCTGAATATGAATTTCTGTAGCTAATGACAAAAAATGCACACTATCTCTTTGTTACATATTCAGCAATTTATTAATATGCTGGTGATGATTCGTATGATATACAACTGTAAGTTTATGTAAAGTGTGAATTATTTCTTGGCATCTGTAAGTGAATTTTTCACAGTGTTGACATCATACTGGATAACACAGAGAAAAGAAAGTTGACACAGATCAGTTCCACTGCACTGGTCCTCCGAAGCTAACCAGAAATCCACAAACCGAATCTTCCTGTGAGGCCAATAATGGATTTCAGAAAATCCCCCACTTACAAGCTTGCAGGATACATGTTAAAATTACTGTCTGAAAATTCAAAGAACAAGAAGACAGAACCACTAAAAATACTACACAGCTAATACAACAAATAAAATATATAAAAATCCCAGACACAGCAATACTCCTCTCATTTGATATAGAAAACATGTATTCCAACATACCAGTACCAGAAACAATAGAAATAATAGCTAAGAACCTGAAAACTTATAGTCAACTCCCTGATGAACAGATTAAGGAAATATGCACACTAATAAATCTCATAACAGAACAAAATTACTTCGAATTCAATTTTGAATTTTATTTACATGGAGATGGATTACCAATGGGGTCCCCAGTTTCTGGAGCCTAAGCAAATATTTTTGCAAGCCACATTGAACAGATCATTTTCACAAAAATAGTAGCAAAAGAATACAACATATTATATTGGTTCAGGTATATGGATGACATCCTTTGCTTAATTGATGAATCACAAACAAAAATTGAAAAACTATATACTGACATCAACAAGATACATAAATATAAAATTCACAACTGTAAGAGAACAGAACAACCAAATTAACTGTCTGGATATAAAAATCAAAAAACAAAACAATAAGCATATGTTTAAAATTTACCGTAAGCCCACAGCAACACACATTATCATTCCCCAATCCTCGAACCACCCACATGCTCTATAGACCCAACACAGTACCACTCACCAAAGAAAGCTAACAAAAAGAACTGGACATAATAATGCAGATAGCACAAAATAATGGTTACAGTAATAACACAATCACAAAGCTAAACAACAAAATTAAAAGTAAAATAAAAGGAGAAAGCTCCAAACCACAAACAACACTACAGAACCAAACACAAACACGCAGTCCCATAACAACTACACAGGATAATCAGAAAAAGATGAAAGAAAACACAAGGTGGTACACAATGACATACAAACACAAACTCATCCATAAAATCACCAACATTTTCAAAAGACAGGGAATAAACATAGCATACACAACAGTAATTAACGATGCGGTTCGGTCAACATGTGAACGTGTAGGGGTGGTCTACTGTGGAGCTCCACGTTTAAAAATGTGCAATCAACAATCTGTTTCGAAACACTCGTGCAGGCACCAGCATGATGCTCTTTCAGCAGATCCATAAACGCTCGTAGTCACGAGGGATTGGAGTTCTGAACAGCACATTGTAACACATCCCACATATGCTTAATAACGTTCGTGTCACGGTAGTTTGGTGGCCAGCGGAACTGTTTAAACTCAGAACAGTGTTCCAGGAGCCTCTCTGTAGAAATTCTGGACCTGTGGGGTATCGCATTGTCCTGCTGGAATTTCCCGTCTGTCGGAATGCACAACGAACATGAATGGATTCTGCTCATCAGACACGGTACTTACGTACGTGTCACCTATCAGACTCGTATCTAGACGTATCAGGGATGACATATCATTCCAACTGCACATGCCTCACACCATTACAGAGCGTCCATCAGCTTAAACAGTCCCCCAATGACATTGAGGGTCCCTGGTGTGACGGTATGCCGCATAAATATAGACATTTTAGCGGTTGTAAATCGTAGTTTAACTATATCTTTTACACTAATTATATTCATAAAATACGTAATGTTCTTGAAACAACTAATATGCAGCGATAGCATTTTTATTTAATGTCTATGAAAATAAAAAAGGATCGTAAGAGACGCGATTGTACGCCGAGGAGGAAGGACGTATTTTGTGATAGACACACTGTTTTGTTTCGCTATACAGAAGGCAGCCATTGAGCGGCTACACATATTTTTTGTAAGTTATTCGTATTTATTGCTAAAATAAACTTGTTATTATTATTACAAAATGAATTTCTTTGTAATGGTTGTCACCTCAAATGCTCGCAGTGGCTAATTATTTTTAATAAGCATTTTTTCAGTAATTTGCGCTGCGAGAAGCTCATCTTCCGATGCAGGCTCTGGTCGACCATTACGCGTCGAAGTATTAATTTATTTTTCAGTGTTAACAGTAACTGTAAATGCGAGAGATTTCGTTATAAGAACCTTTTAAAATTGCAACAGATAATTAATTTACGTTAAAGTTCATGTTTTCAAATTATACAGATTCCATGAGTTCAGTAAGTTTTATCTTGGCCGCTCCACGGCAACAATCGAAATTCTCTCAAGCCTTGCTTTGCAATCAATAAATAGAAATTAACAAAATTACATCCAATTCAGTTAATGGCAACTATATTTTAGTCATCATGTTCAAAATCTAAAGTTGGTACATGAATAACTGAGGCCCTTCAAGAACCCGTTCCATATTTACTTATGCACGTAAGTAAAAGTAATAAAAATACAATATCCCTGAGAGATAGAAGCATGCTGGTAAATGAAATATATATATATATATATATATATATATATATATATTTATATATATATATATATATATGTAATAATTTTTTGTATACGACGTCACGAATCCCAACGGACCTCACACTGGGTATCGTGAGGTTATCTCCGTACCTATACACGTCCATCCACTAGATACAGTTTGAAACGAGACTCCTCCGACCAGGAGACATGTTTCCTGTTATCAACAGTCCAGTGTCGGTGTTGATGGGCTTAGGCGAGGCGTAAAGCTTTGTATCGCCCAGTCATCGAGAGTACACGAGTGGGCCTTGTAACGGAACATTTTAAACGCTTTACTGTACCGAAGTAAGCGATACGCTCCAAATTCAACCAGTTTAACGAGTATTTATGAGTATAGAAAGGTTATTGTGTATGTTAACAATGATTGCATAACATGTCTGCATAAACAGTCAACCCATTAAATTATACTGAGTAACTGACCCACACAAAGGTTTATATCACTTGATCACTGATACAGCAAATGTCATCATGTAAAAACACTAAGTTCATCTTAAATAATTAATATGAAGTACGAAAAATAGTGGCCAACTTAGGTATTTTGGATCTCCTTAAATAAAAATCACCCAGTGAAACCTATTTGTTCACTTGGAGCGGTTTCACTCAGTATTCACGAAATCAATCCTATTTTAGACGAAAACCAATGTAATTCTTAATAATTCATGTTATTTACTTATTTATGCAAATTAGAGAAGTCAATTGACAAACTTCTAAGAAACGGCCTTTTTGTAACCAAGAATTATTCTGTCAAGTCAACAAATCTGTCTGTCATTTTAATAACATGTTAAATTATGTCACTCGACGCAAATTAATAACTTTTCTGCACAAATTATGATAACAGATGTACATGTGACTTATAAACTATATCTCTTTTTAGTAGTTCTTTGACAATGTTATAAATACAAGCAGCAAGAAGGGTCGGGGGGCAGTCGGAATGTCACTTTGGTAAAGTGTGTTTGTGTGTTATTGTTTGAGGTGGATAAACAATGCAAAGAACATGTAAAGGAAGTACTACTTTGTGTTGTGTCATGGTCTTTGGTGGACTGTGGAATTAAGATGGCCACCAGAGTAATAAATAATTGATGTTTACATATTTGTTGGTTTTGCTCGTTCTTTATCATCAAAAGCACATAAAAAACATGGGACCTCATGTTTTTAACCCTAGACAACCAGATATAGAGCCAGCATCAGCATCGAGACACGGCAGCGATCCAGCAAGTAGCAGCGATTACCACAACACAATGCATTTTAACGGCGCCAACCTAACATCAAGTGCTAACAAGCTCCGTAAATGGGAGTGAAATAGTGCGATTATAGCAATTAGCAATATCTACGACTAGGCGACCATTACAAAAGTGGGGGGCTTGTCCGGTATCTTTAAGCGCATCGATGATAATAGTGCAGCGATAAATTTCGTATATGCTTAGCAGTCCAAAAAAAGTTTATTTGTGCAGTGTGGCAACAGTGAAAATATGTCAAAATAAATAAATAAATAAATAAATAAGTAAATAAACAAAATAAAGTGTCTTAGTGCGACTACAAAAACTGTCATCACACCGCTCGGAAGATTAACGTCTGGATTATGTCAATGGAATTCATCAATCAAGACTTCAGCTTCGATAGAACCGAATAAAAGTGAAGAAAGCCAACGAGAACACCGATCACGACATCATAGCATAGCTACATAAAGCAAGGTATTTTGTTGTTGTTGTCATTTAAAATAATTAATTGTTAACATGTCTCTACCTGAGAGGGATGAGATCGTAGGAAATGTAAAAATTGAACCAGGGGATGGTGAACAATTAAACTTAACAGAGTGGCTAGCAGACTTTGCAACTCAAATAAGCTCGCAACTTAAACAATCGAGTGAACAAGTAAGTTTGAATTTTGATCTATTAAGTACTCATCTCAATGAGAAGTGTGAGGAAATTAAAACTACCCTCAGTAAGGACACTAGAGACCAGTTGATACACTTCAGAAAAGAATTTCAAGTTAAAGTTGAAAGTTTAAATGAAAACATACAAGCGAACACAGACAGCATTGCTGTCATTTACAACAGAGGAGATACTGAAATTGAAAGATTACATCAGAGAATAGACAAAACATCAGAAAACCTTAAACAAGAATACAACCTGTATACCACTAATGTAGATACAAAAGTAGAAAATATACACACTAAATATACACAATTGGAGGACGCATTGATGTCCAAACAAATGATTTACAATCAAATTACAATGTATGGGCACATCCAAGTGAAATGCTTTCCTGGTCAAAATCTGCACCCTATTGACTTTATTCACCAATGTAAGGATATGTTTGTTGTAGGAATGTCAGATAACATAAAAATTAAGTTAGTAAAACGGTTTCTAGAAGGGGAGGCCCTATCCTGGGCAAATGAGAATAATGATTCTTGGAATACTTTTGAAGAGTTTGAAGCTAAATTTATTTGTAAATTTTGGTCACAATCCATACAAGCCAGATTAAAGTCAGAATTTCTAAATGGACCAGTGTATAGAGGGAAAGTAGGGGGAATGCAAAAATTTTGCAGAGATCAATTGAAAAAACTTGCTTACTTGAATAACTCTTTTGATATTATGACACAAATTGATGCTTTAAAAAGAAGGTTACCAGAGAGACTGCAGTGGGAATTGGTCCATGGACCAGATGATTCAATGGAAGAGTTCCTGAAATTTGTAGATAGATTAGATAGGGCCTTGGAAAGAGAAAATAACCAAAGTTTTGGCTCTGGCGACGACCAATATGGGGGGTGGAACAGGAATGTAAATAGAGATTATTATGGGAGGAGAGACTTTGAAAATTCTGGAAATAATGCTCCAAATAGGGGAGAGAGGAGATATGAAAATGATTTCAGAAACTATACACAGGAGGGAGGATGGAGGAGAGATAACAGGAATGATAGTAATAGGTATTGGGGAAGAGAACAAGATAGAAGGGGGTTTGTTGAAACTAGTGAACAAAACGACAACTACAAACGGACAGACCGAGAGAACCAGCCGGGAAACGGTGGACAGTCCCTCTAGATGTCCGTAGTTTTGGGGCTAGACAATATTATGACAGGACAACACATAACCGAAACTGGAGAAAGAGAAGATACAATGTAAAGAGTAAGTACTATGAAAATACTGATGTTGTTACAATGAATAAATTAGAATTTAATAAAGGGTTTTGGGATACTATGAGTAAAAGTGATACAGCTAATAAAAACAGTGTTCAAGCACAGGTAGTTAGTGAAAGTGCATAAGTTGAAGGTATTGCAGAGTTCCATAGATGGGCTGAAAAAGATGCTGGTTTTAATAACAAGTCAGACACACCACAAATAGAATCTATTTTGGGGGGTTTATTTGATAAGAAGGGGGATGACGAAGTGTTTAATGGAGCCAAAGACTCAATTGCTGAGATTCAGATACATAGGGGGGAAACTGAAGATGGGGTTGTTGTGGAGGAGGAGGAAGAAGTAATAGAGGGACATTTAAATAATGATCCTAAATCAAGTGATGTTATTGATGAGAGTGTGGAGGAAGAAATAAAAGTATTTGTAGAATTGAAAAGTGATTATGTGGTAAAGGTAAGTGATGTGACAAACATGGGTAATAATGAGGTTAATTTAAGTGAAATGCAGACTAGGGAATGTGTATCTGAGGACAAGCTATTGCCTATTGGGAACTACGAAACACTAATCTATGAGAATGGTAATAATAATAATATTAAAGAAAATATAAAGGGATGGAATGTAAATGTGTGTTTTCAAGAAAAGGGGGAAAAGTTTTTAGAAGTTTTGTGGAACAACTATGGAAACTGTATAAACAAAGATGCCTTTTGGAAAGATTAGCAAAGATAAGTGCAACCTTGTATCCTACATGGTGGACAAGAATCCATAGTGGACTTTATAAAAAAGGGGGTGAAAACAGTAGTTTGTTAAGTGACAACACAGTGTTAAAAGGAACAGATGAAAATAAAGGTTTATGTTTAAATGTCAATGCTTTGCAAACAGAGAGGGATGTGTTTAAGTGTAGGAAAGAGACATTAGACTTAGGAACTAAAGAAATTGAAAATGATCTATTGTTTGAAAATACTGAAATAGACAAAGATGTTGAGCTAGGTTGTCCATATGTTAAATTAACCATTGACAAGTGGGAAGGAAGAGTGTTAGTAGACACAGGAAGTCCTGTTTCTGCCATCACTTCTAGACTTAGAGATAAGCTCAGAAATTGTCAACATTTTCCTGAAATGCCAGTTGTTGGATTAAAAGGGAAAGGAAAAGCTACACAGTTAAAACCAGGGGACCTTGTACTCGTCAAGACACAAGAGAAATCAAAATTATTGTCAGCCGAACTTAAAAAGTTTTTTGATATTTACATTGGTCCATTTGAAATAAAAGAAATCCCACATCCTAATGCGTATAGACTTATCTTTCCCAGATCAAGAAGGTTATTTGGATTAAGAAACATCACTGAATTGAAACCATATAAACATAATTAAGCATATTTCCCTGTTTGAATACAGTTACCTACCCATTTTCCATGAAGCATGTTATCAGCAAAGATTTTTACTGGGTGTGTCAAATAGCAACTACCACTCATCCTACAGACCATGGACAAGTTCCAGATCTCTGAGAGAATGTTTTTATATTTTTATTGTCACTATTGAATATTAAATTTTGAGACATCTTCTTTACTTGCAACGGGCAAGAAGGTGACAAACATTTATTACTTTCCTTTTGTATTGTTGAATATGGGACATACTTGCACCAAATAAAAGACAATGTAAACATTGTTGTGCAAGACCCATCATTTTGTTACTATTGTGTTCTTAGGCATAATATTTGTGTACAATTTTCTACAGCTTATCAGATGTTCACCAAGTTTAATGTTTGTGTTATGTTGTGACCAATTTAAGTGTCCAATTTTAGTATTAATATGTTCTTGTACTGTCTTGACTATGTGTCGCAATGGGAGACAATATTTAAAAAACTCTTCCTTTTTTTTCAAATGCATATTATATTCATACATGTGACTTCTCTAGTGTTTGTGGTTATATATCATGTCCATACTTATAATTATGTTCTTTGTTTTCATTTCTTTTATGTGGCTCAAAAAGAGCAGACAGTTGCAATATTTTCCTATGGACATATGACCTGTCCATCTATGTAATATATTTATGTTCCTTCTATTATCTTGATTAATCTGTGACTCAATGACAATTGACTTTGAAATAATTTACATATATTTTTTATATATCTTAAAATCGCATTTGAGTCTGTTTTTGATCATTTTCCATGTGGCTCACTGGGAGCAAAGATTAACATGTTTTTTTACTTTCATATATTACTAAATGTTTTTTTATGCTGTCATACTGAGAGCCATAACACAAAGTGCATTTGAAACAACACAACTAAAATATTTGCAGGAAAAAGTCATTTTGAAACGGTGTAACGGTCATTGTATACATACACATTATGCATAGTAAAACAAAAAAAAATTATTAAAGTAGTACTTTCCCAAATTTAAACCATTTGACACATTTGTCCTAGTCGGCTAATATCATTAACGTTCTGTAAATGATATTACCCGAGGGGAGTATTGTAACCGAACATATTAAAGGCTTTACTGTACCGAAGTATGTGATACCCTCCAAATTCAACCAGTTTAACGAGTATTTATGAGTATAGAAAAGTTATTGTGTATGTTAACAATGATTGCATAACATGTCTGCATAAACAGTCAACCCATTAAATTATACTGAGTAACTGACCCACACAAAGGTTTATATCACTTGATCACTGATACAGCAAATGTCATCATGTAAAAACACTAAGTTCGTCTTAAATAATTAATATGAAGTACGAAAAATAGTGGCCAACTTAGGTATTTTGGATCTCCTTAAATAAAAATCACCCAGTGAAACCTATTTGTTCACTAGGAGCGGTTTCACTCAGTATTCACGAAATCAACCCTATTTTAGACGAAAACCAATGTAATTCTTAATAATTCATGTTATTTACTTATTTATGCAAATTAGAGAAGTCAATTGACAAACTTCTAAGAAACGGCCTTTTTGTAACCAAGAATTATTCTGTCAAGTCAACAAATCTGTCTGTCATTTTAATAACATGTTAAATTATGTCACTCGACGCAAATTAATAACTTTTCTGCACAAATTATGATAACAGATGTACATGTGAGTTATAAACTATATCTCTTTTTAGTAGTTCTTTGACAATGTTATAAATACAAGCAGCAAGAAGGGTCGGGGGGCAGTCGGAATGTCACTTTGGTAAAGTGTGTTTGTGTGTTATTGTTTGAGGTGGATAAACAATGCAAAGAACATGTAAAGGAAGTACTACTTTGTGTTGTGTCATGGTCTTTGGTGGACTGTGGAATTAAGATGGCCACCAGAGTAATAAATAATTGATGTTTACATATTTGTTGGTTTCGCTCGTTCTTTATCATCAAAAGCACATAAAAAACACGGGACCTCATGTTTTTAACCCTAGACAACCAGATGTAGAGCCAGCATCAGCATCGAGACACGGCAGCGATCCAGCAAGTAGCAGCGATTACCACAACACAATGCATTTTAATGGCGCCAACCTAACATCAAGTGCTAACAAGCTCCGTACATGGGAGTGAAATAGTGCGATTATAGCAATTAGCAATATCTACGACTAGGCGACCATTACAGCTTTCGCCACCGAAAGCCCTTATCAATGACGTTTCGTTGAATAGTTCGCATGCTGACACTTTGTTGACGGCCCAGTATTGAAGTCTGCAGCAATTTCCGGAAGCGTTTATTCTGTCACGTCGTACGATTCTCTTCAGTCCTCGTTGGTTTCGTTCTTGGAGCATTTTTTTCCGGCCGCAGCGATGGCGGAGATTTGATATTTTACAGGACTCCTCATATTCACAGTACACTCGTGAAATGGTCGTACGGGAAAGTCCCCATTTCATCGCTACCTCGCAGATGCTGTTCCATCGCTCGTGCACCGACTGTAACACCAGTTTCAAACTTACTGAAATCATGATAACGTGCCGTTGTAGCAGCAGTTACCGATCTGATAACTGCGCCAGACACTTGTTGTCTTACATATGCGTTGCCGACCGCAGGTGCTGTATTCTGACTGTTTACATATCTCTGTGTTTGAATACGCATGCCTATCCAGTTTCTTTGGCGCTTCAGTGTAATTTCCTATCTATGTTGTACTTTAATAACTTCGTCAGTACTCACTAATTAAAACCTGTATTATGACTAAGAAACAACTATTAAAATAATTTGGTAAAAACTTTACAGCAGGAGTCGTGTCAAAGTCGGTGAAGCAGGCATTGCTCAGATTTAGAAGAATCTGTGCCTGCAAATGCGGCCAGCGTTAGTCCTGTTAGGATTCATAGTGTTAGAAGCAGAGACAAAGTTGCAAGTGTTCGACGTGGAGAATGGACGTTAAGTGAAAGAGCTGAAAGAACTATTGGAGACTGTTCTGCAAACGGCGTTTTAAGCTCGGCAGGGTATTGTGATTAGGTAACCGAAAATATATGTGTGCACAGCACAAAGCGTGTAAGAAAGATTGGAGCAGAACACTGCTTGTGTCCAAAATTACAAGTTACAGGTTGGTAAAGAATAGCCTATTGCCAATAATGGTCGTTACAAAATGCATTACGTCACACCGCCTGCAACTCGTCGCAAACTAAGATGAAGCCTGTCCTCTTTTTAGTCATGTACACGGCTTGTGGGCGTAGTAGTTTCAGTATTTTGAACATTATAGTATTTTTTCGTTGAACTGTTAATATTGTGATTATCCCAATTAATTAATCATCGCTGCAGTGCTATCCTTTCATAATTATTACTGAGAGAGTCATAACTGAAAGAGATACGGTTAATTATGTGAAGAGAAGTTAATTACATTTGCAGTTAACATAAATCAAGTAGTTTATGAAACTAGATGCCGTAGTAACCGAAGATCATTGTGCATTGTAACGCACAACGACATCCAATGAAGCTTACATACGAACGGAGTACGAGGTATAATTAATTTCAAATAAGTGAAAAAGGAAAGTGCTTATGCCAGTTTCACTAAAAAAGAGTCTTTTATCATTTTACTCACGTATTTGCAAATATTTCACCTATCATTAACTTTCGTAATTGTAATACCACAACCACTTTCGCCAAGTCGGCACGAGTGGCCACGGAAGAGGAAGGGTCCGGAATCCCTGGGGCGAGCCTCCGAGAAGAGGGAGACTGTGAAGGGCCTGTCTGACAACGAGAAGGAGACGCGTGCCGCGCCGAGAGCTGGCGGGCGCCTGCAGCCACCAGGACGGCGAGCGTCTGAGTTCTTCTGGCCTGGCGGCATCGGAAAGCAGGATTGTGTCGACTATTTCCAGCACCCCACCGGCAAAGTGAGGAGCGTACAAAAAGCGCGGGGAATTGGCGCAGGGAGGCGTGTGAAAGAAGACGTTTTTCTCCACAGTGAGGACATTCCTTGTAAATGACGGACGCCGGCAGATTTTGAGACGGAGCCCAAACTTGTGTCTGTCCAGGGCACAAGTAAAGAGAGCTGTTATAAAGGTGTCGAGTAGCCGCTCTCCCGACAGCCTCGAATACAGGAAAATATCTTAAGACTGTGAAATCGTGAGAAAGATGACGATTGACGAGCCACACGCCAGACAGAAAATTTCCACCCCGCACGGAGAGGCGTGGCAATGAAACGGCGATCTGTCATCGGGCTACGTTGAAAATCACGTCCGCCAAAGATAACGCCGAAAAGGAAGAATATTTCGAAAAGGAGTTGAGCCGAGAGATGGAGAAAAAAAGCGAGGAGGGAGTCGTGGAGACACCGCGGAAGCGGGAGGACACGGCCGCTCTTCCGCCCATCGCCAACATCCGCCTTCCGACGCCGTGAGAGCAGAGCTTTGGCCACGCCACCGACAACGCGGACACGGTACCCGGGCCCCGCCGCAAAGCCGCTACTGCTGACGAGGGCAGCCGACCCGTGCAGCACAGCTCCGAGGCGACGCGCCGCCGACACCAGTACACGACGAACGGTAACGACGGATGGTGAGGCGACTCGTTCCCTCCTCCTTCCCCTTAATAACTGAGTCGTGTCCACGCACAGTCAAATCGGCCCTGAGGCTTATTATTTTGTTTCGTTTTGTCTAAAAATAACGAAAATAAATACATTTCTTTCATGTTTTTATCATATAAACAATCTTTTACATTCGTAAATGAACTCCCTAATTTTGTACCCTTTGTGTTTGATTTTATTTAATTATTGATATCAATTAATTGTTGGCTCCTAACGTGGGGCAATATCATCAGTCATCTGCTCATCATTTCACGTCCGACAGCAAGGAGAATAATTCACAGTTCACTACATTTCTGGCGCCCAACATCGGGCGACCTCATTGATAATTTTCATGGTATCTGATGCCATTAAAGAATCTCTCGAGTTCACTGCATAATATTAGCGTCCAAAATTGGTCTGCTATTAGTTCACGAAGTCGTCATTGGGAGGTTTTCTGAAGTAACATCTATAACGAAACCGTGATGTGTGCTTTACTTCACAAAACCCGACCACAGCATTACACTGACTGATATACTGAATGACATCTCGTGTGATGTATTGCTACTAATTAACAATTACTGGTTTTTCCTCAATTGAAGGTAATTTCTATGCATTTACAATTTATTTGAAATCATTTTCTCATATGTGGCTTTTACATTCAAGCTCGTGCGTTAGCATTTTTGTCCCGCTGCTGCCTTCCTATACACTTGTAATTAATACATAGTTTCAGTTTCAGTTCAGTCACCAACAATCGTTAACTTTTGTTCTGTAATACGCTGGCGACCGTAATTAACTAATCTGTAATCCAAATCTCATATCATTTCAATTGTTGTTGTTGTTGTTGTTGTTGTTGTTGTCGTATTCAGTCAAAAGACTGGTTTCATACAGGTCTCCATGCTTGTCCATTCCGTGCAAGCCTCTTCATCTCCGCGTAACTTCTGTAACCTACATCCTTCTGAACCTGCTTCGTGTATTCATCTCTTGGTCTCCCTCTACAATTTTTACCCTCCACGCTTCCTCCAGTGCTAAACTGGTGATCCCATGATGCCTCAAAACGTGTCCTACCAACCCATCCTTCAACTTGTGCCACAAATTCCTCTCCATACACATATTTACCGAAAAGATTTCCAGACACTTAAATCTACACTCGATGTTAACACATTTTCCTTCTTCAGAAATGCTTTCCTTGCCGTAGCCAGTCCACATTCTATATCCTCTCTACTTCGACCACCATCAGTTATTTTGCCCCCCCAATAGCAAAACTCATCCACTACTTTAAGTGTCTCGTTTCCTAATATAATTCCCTCAGTGTCACCTGATTTAAAT